>NC_051078.1:45464810-45744810 GCF_004664715.2 Peromyscus leucopus | reverse complement strand
CTACCCAGGTACCCTAGTCCTTTCTCATGAATTCTATCACTCCGTGCTCTGTGTTTCTCCACATTTAATCCTTTTACCTGTGATTGGGCAAGGAGCCAAGAGTTAGAGGGCTGAATTTTGATCACCTCGTGTACCAATCTATCTACATAGTCTGATCTCTTTTCGGATGTTGGGAACAGTTGTCACCCGCTTTCTTGGGATGGCAGATTTCTTTTTTATGTCATTTGCACATCTGGATATATCTATCCCTCCCAGGGGCCCTTGTCCAGTAGGGCATCCATTCTCTACATGGCTGTCTATCCACTACAAGATGTGGCATTTGGTACAATATTCTAGTTTTCATCCATATTTTGTAAGTTGACTAATGAATGAGATGGCTTGAAACTGTGTTTTGAGTTTTCTAGAAGAAGAAAATGATTAGGTAGGGCAACTTGACAAAAGGTTCAGAGGTAAGAAATAGCAGGTATGGGGGCGCAGAGCTAGACTTAAAAAGTTTGACGGCTACATTTCATATCATTGAGTTCTTCTCTGTTCGTGTAGGACTCACAATCCACTTTCTGTTTATCCTACAGGATAAACAAATGGGATAAAGAAATGGTAAAGTATGCATATCCCCAAACAGTGGATTTTTACATAGTGATAAATCTCAAACACTCCCACCTGTCATGCTGCTGTTTCCTCATTTCCCAGGTCTTCCTAGAAAGTAAGAGAGACCTACAGAGATGGGCATGTGTTTCCAGACTTTCCTGTCATGAACTGCAGAGGTGGTACACTTTCTCTGCCCTTAGCCGATGACAAAATGACTTCAAGAAGACATTGTTATGCTCACAAAAATATCAGAGAGCAATTTTAGGAAGCATCATCATGATGGCTTGGCCTTACTCCAAAACTGTCAGTGAGGACTGGGATGGGACCCCACCGGGAGAGTGCTTGCCTAGCATGCATGTTCTGTCTCCAGACAGTATAAACCATGGTCGCTCATGACTGTAATCTCATCACTAGTTAGGGGAGGCAAAGAGACCAGAAATTTAAGTTAATTCTGAGCTACATGGTGAGTTTGAGGCTAGCCTGGCCTACATGTGGCTCTGTCTCAATAGCCTACAAACAAAACCCAATCACTGGCTCCCCCACTGCCCCTAAGTAAGTCAGAAATTCTCACATGCATTTTGAGGTTCATATTGATAGGAAAGCCATCAATCCTGCTTTTTATCTCAGAAAACGTTTACTAGTTAATATGACTGTGTAACAAATCACCCTCAAAACAATGGCATAAAATGACCTTTGATTATGTACAGATATTCTGGTGTGTGAGAAATTTGAGCAAGACTCAGTGGGGAGGGTGTTATCACTGCCCTACAATGTCTGGGGCCTCGGTGCAAAGACTTAAAGGCAGAAACTATAAACTGCTGAGAAGTGCTGATATTTGTGTCTGTGCTTGATGCTGGGGAAACACACAGCGTTTGTCTCTCCATACGGAGTCTTTATGCAGCCTGTCTTGTCCAGTGGCTTCAGGATAGCTCATCACATGTGGATTCCTGACACACACGCCCCGAGAAAGAAAGCCACCTTTCTCTTCTGGACACCGCTCTCTTCTGGCGGTGGGAGTCACACTGTTATTTGAGCCTGTCGTTCTGGGGCCCATATCCACAAGAAGAATGTGTCCCTGACTTTGGTGAAGATGGTGGAGAACGTACAGACCTGCGTAAAAGCTATTGAACTTGCAGGCATTGGTCCCCCAAATCTCTGCTCATCATTTAAGTAAGATTTGGTTTAGACACCTCTACACCTTCTAACCTTCTGGAGACCCATATTTAAAAGTAATTCTGTCCTTCTCTGTACTCCATGTGGACCTCTGCTTCAATTTTCCTGCCTTGAATATGTATTTATTGAATAGATGAATAGACTAGAACAATAAAATCTCAGTGTGAAAGTGACCTTGTGTAGCTCATTTGTGAGCTCATTTATTTCTGTTCATGGCTATTCCTCCTGTGGACTTGTAGCATCTGGAAGGCAGGAACCAAAGCTGACCTACCTCTGAACCTCCTCCATCCTACCTTCCACCTTCCATCACTGCTCACCTGTTGGAGACTTGAAAGAATGTCAATTAAGTGAACAAGGCTGCCTTCCCCAACACACATACATACAGACACACAGATACAGACAGACACACACATACAAACAGACACACACATATACACGTGTATCTATGCAGTGTTCTATTTTGTTACCTCTTTAATTAATCAGGTAATATTTGATGTGATGCAGATTGGAACAGTTGTGAGACATAATTCCCAAGCTCTGAAAGAATGGGAGATGTTCTTAAGCCCTCTGATGCCATAGATCAGAACCACAGGTCTATGCCGTGACCACCCTCTGTACTGATTGCCTTTCACATCCGTGGAGTAAAATACCCGACTAAAGCAACTCAGGGAAGCAGGGCTTCTTTCTGGTCCTGCTTTGAGGGACCCGTTCATCACGGAGGGGAATGCGTGACAGCAGGCTCATGAGCATCCGGGGTCAGGATGCAGAAAGAGATGACTTCCGTGCTTACCAGGGTCCCACCTGTGGGGTGTGCTGCTCACACTCATGTAGGTGCTCCTTAGGTAGAACGTTCTGAAAACACCCTCACAGATATGTTCAGAACATTCCAAATCCAGTCAAGTTGATGATCGAGATTAACACTTCTGGCCACAGTTTAGGTATTAAATGTTCCCAAATATCCCCATGTTGGTGGCTGTGTTCCTAGCACGGTGCTGTTGGGAGGTGGTGAAACCTTCAGGAGCCAGGACCCAGTGGGAGGTTGCTAGGTCACTGTGAGACATGTCCTCGAAGAAGATTTTAGATCCTAGACCATCTTCTTCCCATAAAAAGATTTGTTTACTTTTACGAGTATGTGCCTTAGTGTTTATATGTGTACCATGCATGCAGATACTCAAGGAGGCCAGAAGAGTGTGTCAGGTCCACTGTAACTAGAGTTATAGGTGGTTGTGAGCTGCCTGGTGTGGGTGCTTGGGACTGAACCCAGGTCCTCTGCAAGAGCAAGTGCTTTTAACCACTGGGCCGCCCCTCCAGTCCCCTACATCCTCTCTTTGCTTTCTTGGCTCAATTTGATTTGCCGTATGTTCCCACCATAGTGTCCTGACTCACCAGAGGTCTAAGGCAAAGTCCTGTAAGCCATGAATCAAAATAAACCTTTTGCTTTAAATGTTAATTGTCTCTGGCATTTCATTCTACTTATGAGAAGCTAGCTAACACACCTTCTGACTAGCCACAGATTTGTCCTTGTTGAGTAAAGATGTTCTTTGTCCACATGTATCTGGGAAGAGCTAAGGAGATAGTCCTCCTGAAGACATCCTTTCTAGGTCCTCCCCTGCCTGCTATTCTGCTTTCTAGGACACATTAAACAGATTGAAAAAGATCATTCTGTTTCTAGTCAGCATCGGCGCTTTAGAGACAACAAAAAGCAGTTTGAGCTAGTGGGTGGCTCAAGGGTTAAGAGCATTTGCCATACAGCCTGATACTCTGAGTCTGATTCTCAGAGACACATGAAAAGCCAGATGTGGGAGCTCACATTTGTAATCCCGGCTCTTCTTACAGTGAGATGGGGTATGCTCTGCAGCAGAAACAAGAGAGACCGTGCTTTAATAAGATGGGAGGTGAGAACTGACTCTTGAAGTTTGTCCTCTGGCTTCCATGTGCATGGCATGGTATGTGCACCCCTCCCCCCAAACAAGTAAATAAGCAAGTTACAAAAGTGACTCGCTGGTGAATGGTTTCTGGTTTTGAAAGAATACCTTTCAGTATTCTCTACCATACACCTTGGCCACACAGAAGGAACTTAGGGCCTCTTAAGTGACTCTTTAAAGCATCTCTCAAGCACTGATGTCTTGGAAATCCCAAATTGTCACACACACACACACACACACACACACACACACACACACACACACACACAATATGATGCAATGCTGGCAATTGAATGAAGAAAAAGCTATGGATATGTTTTGTTTATGATTTTTTTATTAAAAAAATTTTGTTTTGGTCAGAGTCTTGCTCCATAGCCTAAGGTAGCCCAGTACTTACTAGATAGCCCAGGCTGGCCTCAAATTCATGGCTGTCCTCCTGATGATAAACAGTGATATGGAAGTGTAACCCACTAAACCCTGTCCTCCCCAATGTGCCTTTTGGTCATGGTCTTTTGTTGCAGCAATAGAAACCCTAACAAAGACAAGTTGGTGCCAGGAGAGGGGTACTGCTGTGACAGACCCGACCGACCATGTTTTGGGGAGGATTGTGAAAGGACTTTGGAACTTGGCACTAGAAAAGCCATTGAGTGTTGGGAGCTTAGTTGGCCGTTCTGCAGGAGCTTGAAAGATGAGGATGTTGAGAGCAGCGCAGAAAATGGGGGCCTGGCTCGTGAAGTTTCAGAGGGAATTTAAAGACCCTATCAGGGCTGTTTGCTATTTTGAATTAAGAGTCTGTCATTCTTGTCAGCTAGGGCTGAAGAGTCAGCCATACTTAACAAGAGACCAGTACCATTGGTGGGAAACCTTGGTGCGACTGGGACAATTGATGCTGGTCAGCTGGAGCTAAGAAATCAGCAGTGATTAAGGAGACAAGTATCATTGAGGTGAAATCTTCTGGGAAGTGTTTCCTGAGAGTACAGAGAAGCTGTGTTCCAAAAGTGGCCAAGGCAAAACTTAGTGTTGGTAGTCAAACTTGGTAATGTATAAAAGTCGCCCAGGCGGTACTGGTTTTGAAGTCATGAAGGGGTCATGGAGAGCTGCTGAGGCTTGGCACTGTGAGAGGCCATTGTGAAGGTGCAGCCTCAGTGGCAGTTGAAGCCCAGGACTGAAGGGGTCATGCAGAGAAGTTGAAGCTTGGCGCCATGACGAGAACCTATGAGAGGCTATTGGTGAAAGTGTAGCCCAGTTGCAGCAGAAGACCCAGCATTTTGGAGATGCCAGTGCCATGGGATGACCACCAAGAACAACAGCAGCAGTGGAGTGGAGCAAGCTGGAGACTAGAAGACAAGCTGTGTGTGCTGCAGAGGGCAGAGCTGGAGGAGTGACCCAAGCCCTTTGGAGGAGTCCAGAAGATGGCGAGTGGATCCCAGACACTGGACAGCTGGAATTTGGTTTTGCTTTGATTTGATTGTGACTGTGCCTTAATTTCCCCCTCTTGAAGTAAGAAAGTATTTGATTTGTTTTTTATTTTACTGGCACCCACAGTTGAGATGGGGCTAATTTAAAGTTAAGGGAAGCTGGCAAGAAATAAGCCAAGCTAAGGCCGGGTGTTTATAATTAATAATAAGCCTCTGTGTGTGATTTATTTGAGAGCTGGGTGGTTGGCCTCCCAAAAGAGCAAAACAACAACAGAGAGAGTGTGTATTGACTGTGCACCCCTTAGGTGCTCAGGATCTTGAGGTGTTCGCATCCAGAGAATCTAACAGTGAATAGAAGAGGCCACAACTTGGCCTTAAAAAGTTTAGATTTTTTTTTTAAGCTGTGCATGGAGGCACATACCTTTAGCCCAAAGGAGGCTGAGGCAGGCAGATCTCTGTGAGTTCCACGCCAGCCTGGTCTACAAAGAGAGTTCTAGGACAGCCAGGGCTATAATACAGAGAAACACTGTCTTTAAAAACAACAAACAAACAAATCAATTAAAATAAAAAATTCAGATTTTGATAAGGGGAGATATGCAGCATAGAAAAAAAGAAAGAAATGTATTGTGATTTCATGTCCATCAAGTGGTATGACGAAAAGCAAAGCAGAATAAAGACACAGAAGTGTGTAGGGGGCTATCTGAGATAGCCTGCTCAGGCAAGGCCTCAGTTTAAGAGTTACTTCATCTAGAGCAGAAATCTCATCATGCCGAGGGTGTGAGCAGGAGTCACAAGTGCCGAGCTTGAGTGGAAGCACACGGGCGTGTTTGAGGAGCAGACATGGGCTAGGGAGATGCTCAGTCTGTAAAGTGACTGCCGTGCCAGCATGTGAACCTGGGTCTGTCCCCCAACACCCACGGCAAAGGCTAGGCCTGGCAGTCCAGGCACATATCTGTAACTCCAGCATTGAAGTGGGGGTTGGGGTGCAAAGACAGGGGGATCCCTGGACCTCAGTGAGCGCGCAGTCAGGTGAATCAGTGGGTTGCAGACTCAGTGAGACACTCTAGTTTGGGTGGGTGCTCCACCTCACACAGCTCCTCCCCAAACCTGCTCCGAACGACTCCCACAGCGGATACATAAGAGGCATCCCGAAAACAGACTTGTGGTTCTTCCTGTCTTGTCCCCTTCTCCTCTCTGCGGGGCCAGGGAATCTCCTGGAGCGCTTTACCCATTAAACCTGGGCTTTTCCTGATTCTGTCTGATTCTGTTTGCTGCAATGGCAGCGGAGAGGCCTTCAGGAGGTCTAAAACTTATCATCTCTGTCTCACAAACTAAAGTGATTAGTGATAGGAGAGGACACACACAGATACACGTGCACAATTGTGCACACACACAGACATGTGCACACACACAAACATGAACACACATGCACTACACACACACACACTAACAGTAGTAATAGTGATAACACAAGGGTAAAACAGAATGAGTTGGGAAGAAGCAGGGTGAAGAAGGGGCGCTGGGAGAGGCCATGCCCTGTGACAGTGACAGTAGGTGAGTGACATGTGTAAGCACTGTCCCAAAGGACTAACTGCTTGCTGAAGACTGGCATACAACGGGCCGAGGAGGAGACAGAAAGTCAGTGGGAAGGCTGCCACGGTAATCCAGGCTGTGGGTGATGGGGGCCGTGCTGGTGGCATTGCTGTTGACGCTGACCCTGGGGCCAGAGCATGTTTGTGGACATCGGCTGCATGTCGCTCCCTTCAAGTCCTGTCCTGGGTTACTCTGAGAGGCAGCTTCCTGCCTCGGCTGGGGCAGGATGGAAAGGCTGGACATACCCGAATGGTATAGGAGGAAGAACACAGGGTCATCAAGGGCCATCAGGAAAACCTCCGGATGAAACCAGACACTCTGGCGTCCTTGTAACTACTCCTCCTGGCCAAGGCAGCAGGTGCACCGGGGGATGAAGGGAGACGTGCCAAGATGGCTGCCTGAGTGCAGTCAGCTGCTTTGGGCTCCAAGATAGGCACCCAGCACACACCAGCTCACACAGCAAAGAGCAGGAAGTCCCTTGGCCTTCTGCTTGCTCACACAGTTTCATATGAATAGCTTCATAGAAGAACTCTCTGACCTGTTCACTCCATAGCAGGTACTTACTAAAAGTGTAAATATCTTCCTTTCCAAATGGGGCCAAATATAGAGTCTTCCCAGCCCCACAACCCCACCCCTGGGGAAGTAAGAAAAAAGCGAAAGTCCCTGTCTGCGGAGATAAGGGGCATTGCCTTCACCAGGGAGCATGGCCGGGAACTGCAACCCCTGCCTCACCATCCTTTGCTCCTCAGCGTAGTGAAGAACAACAGGTTCCTAGATCCAGATGGTCTCTGGGCTTGACCAAGCAGTGTGTTTGCTGAAAGTTGGGTTGTGTGGTCCCACTCACTAGCTTCAGCCTCTGGACTGTCTTGGTCAACAGTACTGGCACCCCTTTCACATCTGGGAAAGAGAGAAGCATGTGGCTACCTTCTCGTGAGGCTGTGGGTGCTGCCAGTACACTGCTTCCTCATGTCTGCTCATTAGCTCTTGTTTCCAGTCTTCTGGGCACTGTGGAAGGTGCCGGGGAAGAAGCAGTGCCTGGAAGCAATGGTGCCCTCCAGTACAGCGAGGAGGTTCCCTGAGGGTCGCCTGCTTTTCCTGTTGCTGTGATAAAACACCTTTGACAACAGCAACTTAAGGGAGAAAGGGCTTATTTGGGTCCAGAGTTCAAGGTGCATCTCATCATGGTGGGGAAGTCAAGGCAGAAGGGGCTTGAAGCAGCTGGTCACATGACTTCTGCAATCCAGAAATAGAGAAGGGTGAATGTGTGCTGCTACCCAGTACCCTGTCTCTATTTTATACAGTGCAGGATCCCAGCCAGGGAACGGGCCTGTCCATAAAGGTGAGTCTTCCCGAATCAGCGGACACTATCACGACAATCCCCACAGGCAGATCCATCTCTCAGTGATTCCAGATCCTGCCGCCGACTTGACTCAACCCTAACCATCAGTGAGGGAGCCAGTTCGGGGAAGAGATAGTCATTATCTATCATAAGTGAGACGTGCCCTGTTGGTGAGACATGCCAAGGTTGGTGGGAAAAGATGAACTCCATGTGAGGGGAATTGAAACACACACACACACACACACACACACACACACAGACTTTAGAGAGGAAAGGAAAGGTAGGGCTGTGCATGCTTAGTAGGAAGTTGTTCATCGGCAGTCATGAGATGGAGTGGGTAGCCTGATGCTCTGGGTGGGGCAGAGGGCAGGTTATCGGATTCGGCCATTTAGTGTGCCGTTGTGTCCTGGAGAACAGAATGCTAGGGCGCTAACAAGCTGGGCCTGGAAAGCTAGATTGTGGTTGGTAAGAGACCCACTCTTGTCGTGGGTGATGAGTGTTCATCAGGAGAGTGAGATCTGTTGATTGCTCTCGGAAGCCAGGAGTTGGGTAGACTTGAGAGGGCCTACTGGAGACAAGGTTGTCTCTGCTTGGAAAACACTCAACTTAGGCAGTACCTAGTACCACACCAGACCACTAGGTGGGGCAAGTGTGCCAAGGCAGCTTGGTTGTTGGCTGCTTGTGGAGCCAGCATGGGCGGGAGAAGGCCCAGGCAGCTGCTGTTTTCACCAGCTCGAAGCTTCTTAGGCAGGTGTTCAAAATTCTGGAAGGAACTGTGATGGTTTTAAAAATTCCCCAAGACAAGGCTGGAATGTGTTTGATGGTGCAGCAGTCAGTGATGTGCGTACTGTGTAAGAGCAAAGACCTGAGTTCACCTTTTCAGGATTCACACATAGAGGCAGGTGCCTGTAACCTGTGCATTGTTGGAAAAGGGGGATAGAGACAGGTGGATTCCTGGAGTTTGCGGCCCAGGAAGCCTAGCCAAATGGACGAGTTCCAGTTTAGTGAGAGACCCTGTGTGGCCGTGGTTTCAATGAGAAATGTCCATCACCAGCTCATGTATTCGAACCCTTGGCCCTTAGTCAGTGGTACTGATTAGGGAGATTTCCGGTTGGGCAGCCTTGATGGAGGAAGTACATTGCTGGGTAGGCTTTATGATTCCACGGCCTCACCCCACTTCCAGTTCTTTGAGCTCTCAGCTCCCTGCTTCTGCCATCCTGTGGCTACTTGCTGTCATGGCGGAGTCCTATTCCTCTGAAACCATGAGTCAAAACAAACTGCTTCTTCCGTAAGTCCCCTTAGGGCATTGGTATTTTGTCACAGCAAGAGAAAAGTAACTAATGCCTTCTGTCTCAACAAATGAAGGTGCAGAGTGATGGGGACAATGCTTGATGTCAGCCAGGGGCTTCCTCTGCACGCACTCATGTGTGCACCGTTCATATTTCCCCTTATACTGCCATCGAGTTTTAATGATTCTCATTTGCAATGAGAATCTCTCTTTATAACAATAGTGGATTTAAAATATATCAACTTAAAGTTCATTTTGAACTTTAAATTTAAAGTATATTAAGCCGGGTGTGGTGGCTCTTAATTTCAGCACTCGGGAGGCAGAGGCAGGAGGATCTCTGTGAGTTTGAGGTCAGCCTGGTCTACAAAAAAGAGACAGATAAAGTCTGTCTCAGAAAAAAGAAAAAAAGAAAGAAGACCAAAAACAACAACAAACATTTTAAGTATATACATTGAGGTAAGAGTAGATTCCTACAATATCCTTTAAAAAAAATTGATTTTTAACACTCAATTTCAAATGACTAGCAATCACCTTAAAAAACAAAAATATTTTCATTACCTTAAGTCATTGAATTTGAGAGAACATGCATCTAGATGCAAATAGACCTACCTGCCTTGTGATCTTGGGCAAGCTCTCAAAGCCTCAGTCTTGTGTGTGTGTGTACATGTGTGTGGAGGTGTATGCACATGTGTGTAGAGGTGTGCATTCATGTGTGAGTGTTCATTTGTGTGGAGGTGTGCTTTCATGTGTGTGTACACATGTGTGTAGAGGTGTGCATTCATGTGTGTGTGCACACGTGGGGGCTAGTGAGCCCCATGGATCCATTCGACTTCCCTCCCCAGGGCTGGAGTACTAAGCATGCACCTGTATCCCTGGCCTTTTCTTTTTTAGTGTGGATTTCAGGGATTAGTCTCTGGTCCTGATGCTTTAGTAATTGAGTGGTCTCTCCAGGCTCTTCAATGCTTCGCCCCCCCCCCCCATACACTTTGGAAATCTGACACACTATTTATCTTACTCACTTCTTTTGAAGAGTCAACTGATCTGTTTGAGCAGCCACTACAATAACTAACACAACACGTAGCATGTGCTCCATAGACATTAGAACGATAAAGCAGTTTGTCTTGGCAGCCAAGGGTTTCCTGATCAAAACTGAAGCTCAAGCCAAGCTGAGCACAGCCACAAGGTTCTTTGTAAAGGAAAAAAATTGAAACTGATATCGAGGCAGGCAGCATTCTTCGTGATAGTCAAGGTCAGCAGCCCCACCCCTCTTCCTGTTGAAAGGAGAAGAGACGGGAAGTGGAAGCGAGTTGAAACGGACATCTCAGCACACACTGACTTCCTCTGCAGAGCCCTCAGTGTCCTCTGTTGCTCAACCACTGAGGCTTGCAGATGAAAGGTGCCCTGAAGGTTGGTGCATAGTTAGGGTTGTGAGATTAATGTCAGTCCACAAATGCTGGGTATTATGCAAAGCAACCAGAAGAATCTCAGCAGCTGCCTCCAAAGAGGAGCTTTGGAAGGAAAAAAGGAGGCATGTTAGATGAACAAACAGCTTGAGAAAATAACTCTTGAATTTCTAAGGGGCCTCTGATGTCAACTTGACATAACCTAGAACCACCTGTATGGTCTACATTGGGTTGGCCTATCGACATGTTTGTGGGACATTATCTCAGTAAGCCAATTGGTTGTGGGAAGATACAGCCCACTGTGGGCAGCATCATTACCAAGGCAGAGCCTACTGAACTGTGTAAGAGAAGAGAAATGGAACTGAGCAAGCAAGCAAGCAAGTGTGTATGCCTGCATTCATCTCTCTCTGCATGTGTGCATGCCTGCACTCACCTCTCTGCATGTGTGTATGCCTGCATTCATCTCTCTCTGCATGTGTGCATGCCTGCATTCACCTCTCTCTGCATGTGTGCATGCCTGCATTCACCTTTCTCTGCTCTCAACTGTGGATGTGTTGTGAGCAGCTGTTTGAAGTTCCTATGACCTTGATTTCTCTGCTATGATAGATTCCAACCTGGAATTGTGAGTTAAGCAATCCCTGTCCCTCCTAGGTTGCATTTTGGTCAAGGTATTTTATCACAGCCACAGAAATGAAAGTAGAAAAAGCCCAGGTCTCTAGGTTGTTCCATTGCCTTGAATCCCAGGGTCTCTGGTCCTACTTCTGTTATAGCACCTGTTACTTGTGTGGGCTACTTCTTACATGAACGGTGAGTTTTTTAAGGGACTTAAAGATTAAGATATTGCTTGTTTTTCCCCTAGTTTCCTGTTTGGCATCATAGAAAATTCTCAATTAAATGTTACATATAAGTGTAACACACACACACACACACACACACACACACACACACACATGCACACACTGTAGTTTGGATGTTGAACATTTACTAAAGGCTTTGTCCCTAGAGTGGCACTATTGAGAGGTGGTGCAAAGTAGTGAAGCTTAGTGTCAGGTCTTTAGGTCACTGGGACACACTCTTAAATGAGATGGTGAGGATTTCACTCCATTCTTCCTCACTCTCTACTTCATGGCTTGGGATGTGGCCACTTTCTCCTACTTATCTACTACCGTTACCACTCAGCATGCTCACCAGAGGCCTAGGTCTAGTTAAACCTCCAAAATCATGAGCTAAGCAACCAACTTCCCTTTATTAAATTGGTTGCTATAGGCATTTCATTTCAGTAACACAAAGTTAACAAATGAAAACAGATTAAAAAAAAAAGTTTGTTCTCCATAAACACAAGGACCTTGCAAGAGGAGAGGGTTCTGCTGCAGTAAAGGGTCCTTTTGTCCAGCTGGGCTCCTGGAGAGCTCCAGAGCTGTCTTCAGAGTGAGCTGAGGAACTCCGGAGTCGAGAGAATACTGACTTAGGCGTGTTGCGTGTGTGCATGTGTGTGTAAAGCAGTGCGAGGGAGGGCGAGGGAGGGAGGCTCCAGGGAGGCACTCCACGAAGGAAAGCAGCCAATGAGAACACATTTCCCAGCATCAATGCCACTGAGTTTGCTTTGGTTTGCTTTTCACACGGATGTCTAAATTCACTCTGGAGCTGTCTGAGTTTCTCCTCGGCTCCCCAACATGTCTACCGACATCTACATACTCAGACTGTCTTCTAAGTGGGGCATGCGTGGGGGGTGTCCATAGAACAGAGGAAGAGCTGCTGTCCATCTGGACCAGAGACAGGAAGGTGGACCATCTCAGTGTACAGGTTCATGAAGTCTAAAGTGGCAGGGATGCTAAACTTCAGAAAACATGTTTCCAAGCAACTCCTGGGGTCTTGGGTAAGGCCTTAAGTTTCCTCAGGGCACTGATTTTGAAATTTCTCCTGTGGTTTATCTTGTAATGTGGCAAGAGACTGCAGCTGATATCTAGGTTGCAACAGAAAAAAATGAAGGGAGAAGAGAGAGAAGGAGGCCTTCCTTTCCCCAGGCTCTTGGAGAGGGTCTGGGTACGTCTGGTTTATTACACATCACTTTACTGTACTTTTAAGATAAGCACATTAAAAAATTGTTTGTTTTTATTAATGTATTAATTATACACATTGATGATATTCAGTGTGGCATTTCCACACATGCATGCACTGTGTACTAATGAAATGCAACCTCCTATTCATATCCCCGTCAACCTCTGTCTCCCCTGTCCTTTTTCCACATGTGTGTATGTGTGTGATGTGCGTATATGTATTGTGAAGTGTGTATGTTTGTGTGATATGTGTATGTGTGTGATGTATGTGTGTATGTGTGTGATGTGTGTGTGATGTATGTGTGTGTATGTGTGTGATGTGTATGTATGTGTGTGTATGTACATATGTGTGAGTATGTGTGTGATGTGATGTGTGTATATGGGCATTTGCACATGTATGGACACACGTGTGAGCACATACACATATGCATGCATGCATGTGGATGCTGAAGGTTGATGTCTGGAATCATCCTTGATCATTCTTTCACCTCATTCATCGAGGCAGAGCTCTTAATCAAACCCAGAGCTTACTGATGGCTAACCTTGCTACCTGGCTTGCTCTGGGGATTCCTAGTTCATTTAGGAAAACAACAATAGTAGCTTCTCCTCTGGGATCCATGACTAAGGTCATGGGCTTTGGCCTCGTTTCCACTATCAGACATGAATTCCCTTCTGTGGGACAGGCCTCAAATCCAGGCAGAGAGCAGTTGGGTGTTCACCCCGTAACAGCTGCCATTACTGCACCCACAGCACACCCTGCCTGGCAGATCTAGTGTGACATCTGTGTAAGATCAGCTCACAGATCAGCGCACAGCGCACAGCAACAGGCTATGTGAGACTGTTGGTGACCAGCAGCCTGCAGATCCCTTCCGGCACTGTGGAAGCCAGCAAGCCAGGGGGAAGCATCCAGCTCAGTCCCAGCTTAACTTCTTGGTGTCCTGCAAGCACCGTGTGTGGTGTTTCCAGCAGCAGGACCTTACTATCCAGTTCTGGATGCTCTTCTTTATGGCTGAGTAATATTTCATTGTGAACATACATCACATTTTCCTTATTAATTGATCTGTTGAAGGGCACTTAGGGTGATTTTGTGTCTTTGCTATTATGAATACTGCCTTGATGAACACAGATTGTAGGTATCTTGTTGGTACACTGGTTTGGTTGCCCTTTCCCACCTGTGTGGGAAAGCTAGGTCATACAATAATCAAGTTGTGGGTTCTTGAGAAACCACCATATTGTTCTCCACAATGGACATTTTTTTGGTAGTCATTCTAACTGAGATGATATGGAATCTCATTGTGCCTTGGATTTGCATTTCCATGATGGCTAACAATAATAACCATTTTTCACATATTAGTTGCCCATTTGTATTTCTTCTTTTGGGAAGTATCTGTTCAGATAATTGGCTTATTTAGAAACAGTGTTATCTGGGTTCTGTTGTCAGGTTGATAACTGTGATTTTACAAGGGAAAGGTTTGGGTAACCTGCATGTGCCACGGCAGGTCTGCCAGCACCATTTTCCCGTCAGCATGTGTTAATTTCATTCTGTGTTACACTTTGGTTATCCCAAAACATCTCAAACTTCTCCATCAATATTATCATGTTATGGGATCTGTGATCAGAGTCTTTGAAGTTACTATTGTGATTGCCAACATACTGACACTGACGGGAGCTAGAAGCCATTGTGGAAAAGAGGTCAAAGGGTGTAGAGCCGTGGTTCTCAACCTTCCTGATGCTGGGACCCCTCAATACAGCTCCTCATGTTGTAGTGACCCCCAACCATAGCGCTATTTCATTGCTACTTCATAACTTTAATTTTGCTACTGTTATGAATCATGATATAAATATCTGTGCTTTCTGATTGTCTTAGGTGACCCTCATGAAAGGGTCATTTGATCCACAAAGTGGTTGTGACCCACAGGTTGAGAACCGCTGGCATAGAATGTCATATACACTTAGTTGCTAAAACAGCGTCTGAGAGAATTGAATAATCTTGAAAGAAGTTCCAGCCTGTGTAGCGGGTAGCCATTCCAGCTTTGGTCTGGAAGTTCCAACCCCCATTGAGGCTTCGGTAACTGTCATGCCTACAAGGTGGGGGCCGAGGGAGGGCCCTGAAGACCCAAGCAGGAAGAGACCGATCTCGGGTCTTCATGGTCCTCCCTTGGCCCCGCCTTGTAGGTGTGACAGTTACCAAAGCCTCAATGGGGGTTGGAACTTCCAGACCAAAGCTGGAATGGCTACCCACTACAAGCCTGGGTAAAACACATCAAGACAGTGCCCACTGCCTGCTGTAGAGATGTCTTTTGTGAAAAGAAAACTCACCATGACTTCCCTGCCATGTGGACTGTGCTCTTCCTTCCTGAAGTTGCTCCTGTCAGAACTTGATCGTGTCAATGGGATCATTCTGTCAAGTTATTTGAAGAAATTACCACAGCCATGTGGGAATTCTCCCAACACAGCCACTTCGAGCTTCATCAACAGCCACCCTGATAAGACAGTAGCATTCACACTGAGTCAAGATCCCCACCTTCGAAAGATTAGGACATGTCAAAGACTCAGATGAATCATAGTGATTATTTTAGCAATAGTGTGTGCGTAAATTGTTGGACACAATACTATCACACACTTAATGGGCTATGGCACAGGGTAAAGACAACTTTATAGACATTGAAACCCCAGTAATTCTTTATGAATTTGTTTATTTTTAAATTTTATATATATGAGTGTTTTGCTCACATGTATAATGGACAAAATGTGCATGTCTGGTGTGTTGGAACTCATGGAACTATAGTTAGAGATAGTTGTGATCACCATGTGGGTGCTGGGAATTTATCCCAGGTCCTCAGTAAGAGCAAAAAGTGCCCAAAACCACTGAAATATCTGCCTCCCGAACCCAGTAACTCTTGATTTAGTGTGATAGGCTTTTATTACTGTTGTCCACAATATTTCTGAGTATGCCAATGTGAACCCTGCATGTGAGGAAGAGCAGCCCACAGGGGACAGTATAGAAGGACACCTGTGAAGATGGACAGTCACGGGGACAGTATAGAAGGACACCTGTGAGGATGGACAGTCATGGGGACAGTATAGAAGGACACCTGTGAGGATGGACAGTTCACGGGGACAGTATAGAAGGACACCTGTGAGGATGGACAGCCCACGGGGACATTATAGAAGGACACCTGTGAGGATGGACAGCCATGGGACAGTATAGAAGGACACCTGTGAGGATGGACAGTCATGAGGACAGTATAGAAGGACACCTGTGAGGATGGACAGTCATGGGGACAGTATAGAAGGACACCTGTGAGGATGGACAGTCATGAGGACAGTATAGAAGGACACCTGTGAGGATGGACAGTCATGGGGACAGTATAGAAGGACACCTGTGAGGATGGACAGTTCACGGGGACAGTATAGAAGGACACCTGTGAGGATGGACAGCCCACGGGGACATTATAGAAGGACACCTGTGAGGATGGACAGCCATGGGGACAGTATAGAAGGACACCTGTGATGATGGACAGTCATGAGGACAGTATAGAAGGACACCTGTGAGGATGGACAGTCATGGGGACAGTATAGGAGGACACCTGTGAGGATGGACAGCCATGGGGACAGTATGGAAGGACACCTGTGAGGATGGACAGTCATGAGGACAGTATAGAAGGACACCTGTGAAGATGGACAGTCCATGGGGACAGTATAGAAGGACACGTGAGGATGGACAGTCCACGGGGACAGTATAGAAGGACACCTGTGAGGATGGACAGTCATGAAGACAGTGTAGAAGGACACTGTGAGGATGGACAGTTCACGGGGACAGTATAGTACACACTTAGAGCAGACCTGGGCACAAATGTTCAGAGACAAGCGCAGAAGTTTTCAAAAATGAGCTGAGCCTTGAGCTAGCCTTGAAAAGTATGTCTGCTACTCAAATGCTTATTTTCTTTCAATATGTAGTTCTTTTTATGTACAATTTGATATTCATTATTTATCTAATGTCTCTTCTTACTGGGAAAGTTGGGATGGAAGGAGACTTTGACTCTAAAATCAAAGAGGCGGGCTCCAAATCTTGGCTCCTCTCTCTGTATCAGCTGTGTGACTTTGGGCAAGTTACTTAAGCTCTCTGAGTCTCAACATCATGGTAAATCAGAGATAATGGAAGTATCCACCTTAAAGGGTACAAGAGAAATGCTTAATAGATGAGATCCATTTCTATTTAAGTTTTTTGACCACAACTTAGAAAATACAGAGAGAAGCAGAAGCAAAACCCATAAGAGCTTCACCACACAAAGACAACCACAGTGGACAGCTGAAATATCTTTCTAGTTTCCAGCCAAAACATGACTTGGCTTGCTTCCCCCTTTTTGTATTCTGTGGCATTCTGAGTATAAAGTTCAAGCCTGATGTTTCATTACACTTTCTTCACCTACTTATTTACCGCGGGGGGTTTGGGGGCACGCATGCCAGGGTGTGCATGTGGCGGCCAGAGGACTGCTGTCAGGAGTTGTCAGGTCTCTTTTCCCACCATGGCAGTCCTGGGGACGGAATTCAGATTGTCAGGCTTGGCGGCAAACGCCCTTATCTCCCAAGCCACCTCACAGGCTCCCGAGTCTAAGTGTCCGGTTGGGTAACGTAGGCGAGCTTTGGTCTTATGACCGTTGCGGAGTATTAAATTGGGTTGCTGTGGTATTTTCACTCAGTCATTCCCGCCAGCTAGACATTTGTCTGGATTCTAGTTACAGGGTCCCATCCCTCTTCTAACAGTTAATAGTCAGGTCCATACACAATCTTTTTAATTTTTCTTTAGAAACAGCTTCCAGAGATGAAACTATGGATGTGGTCAGTATGAATAGTTTCAGTGATCCTGCTTGTCACCAAAAATAATTCAGAAGACAGCTGAAAAGGCCTCCATGCTCAGCTTCTGCCCCTCCCACCCCAGCCCTCATGCTGGCTTCTTTTCCAAGAGGAGGAAGAGGAGGGGTTGAGCAGGAGGCCTGGGCGCTCCTGGGTCCTCTCTGCCAGCGGGCAGAGTCCCAGCTTGGGATGAAAGAAGCTGTCCTTCTTCCTTCCCAGCTCTCAGATGCATCCCAAGAGAACTAGCTGGGAACACGGACATTGGAGGAAGCCTGGGCATTTCTTTTTCTCTTTCTTCTCCCATGTGCTGGGCAGACTTCCTCTTTGCCTCTGCCTGAGCTCCGGATGGAGCCCTCTCATCTAGTGCAGACAACGCACACACGCTTTGCTGTCTCTCCCTGCTAACAGCGGCAGACAGCTGTGCAGGGAAGGCTGCCTCGGAGTGTCTAACTGCAAGAAGGCTGAACATTTTTGAGGTAGAATCTTGTTTTGAAGGTGGGGCTGGAAACCCTCTAACACCGAAGTTGCATGGAGGAGATTCTCTTCATTTGTGATGCAGGGCAGCATGAAAGTCCCAGGTGGGATTTGGGTGGGCTCAGCATCGATGGCTGCCTGATTCTCAATTCTCTGGATTGTTAGGGACAAGAATCCAGCCTGTGGTTCCTTCAGCAAAGTTGGGAGATGTTTAACAACTAGCTATCCAGGATGGAAGGGAGGAAGAAAGGAGGGAGGGAGGGAGGGAGGGAGGGAGGGAGGGAGGGAGGGAGGGAGGGAGGAAAGAAAGAAAGAATCTGATTTACAGTGTTTTCAGATTCCCATAGGTTAAATACTTCCACCCGGGCTGATTTCAAAGGCACTGGACAGTTTACACAGTCCCTGACCAGAGGTTAGGCACAGGCTCTTGCAAAGCAAAGAAAGCCCACTCTAGCAAGGCGAGGGCGGCAAACCCAAGGCTGATCCACTCACTCTGTCACAGTGAGGGAAGAGGAGGCTCACTTCCTTTGTGATGTGGCACAGAAGGGACCTCAACACGGACGAGCACCCAGAGAAGCACAGCCCTGTAGGCTTCTCTCTGCAAACCAACCCATTGTCGCCATGGATTTGCGCTCTGCGAGTCGAGGCATGGCTGCAGCAGGCCACTTTGGGAATTGCCTCCTCACTGAGTCACAGCTAGAGACAAAGAAACTGTCATCAGCCCTGGCTGGGAAAATCCCAGGGAAGGCTGATCTTCCTTTGCCACAGGCTGAGGGCCGAAGGCTGCCCAGTGGTGCCGAGGAAGATGTACCAGCCTGACAAGGCCAGCACGTCCCTGTGCTGGCCTCTGGACACTATGACAAAGGCCAGAGAACTGACTTGAAGGAGGAAGGATTGATTTGGCTTAGTTCAAAGTCAGCTAGTTCCACTGCTTTCAGGTCAGAGATGATGCAAACCATACTGGTGACCGGCACATGTGGTAGAGAAAGACGCTGTCTTTGTGGGAGCTCCGAGCCATAAGACAGAAGGAGGACAAGGAACAAGGTATATTCGAGGGCATGCTCTCAGTGACCTCCTTCCTCCAGCTAGGCTGTGCCTCAGAGTGTCTAACGGCTCCTGTCCATGCTGTTAAAAGACAGATCTGTCCATGCAATCCACTGACTAGGTCAGAGCTTTCACGCTCTGGTCACCTCTCAACGATGCCACCAGCGAGGGTCTGCTCCTTCAGTGCTTGAGTCCTTTGGAGCATACACTCCCACCATAGTTATCATCTTAATGCCACCAGACTCTGCTCTCATTTGTGATTGTCTCCAAAGTGTTTGAACCAATGACATCACGAAGGAGCTGTTTCCTGTTACATATATGGGCATTGTATTTTCTTAGGACTTTCCTTTAATCTAAGCTAATCTTGTAGCAAAAATACTAGCCCTCTGTTTCATTAAGTGATTCCATTTTACATCATAAGTAGGTTGCTAATACACTATGTGTTAAATAATTGTACCTTCCTTTCTGTGAATTATGTTCATGGCTCTAGCTCATTTCTGGAGTTTTAAATTAGTTTTCAATTTCTTCAGTAAAAATGTACTCATGCATTATTTAGGTCAAGTGTCTGTAGACAGAGGCCGTAAGAGAGCAAACAACTAGGGGTCCTCTCTTCAGAGTACCTTTTCGATAAAAAAGGATTGAGTTTCAACTATGTGTGTGTGCATCTGTGTGTGGGGATGTGCACATGCATGCAGGCACCCGAGGAGGCCAGAAGAGGAAGTCAGATCCCCAGGAGCAAGAGTTACAGGCTTCTGTGAGCCACCCAGTGTGGGTGCTGGGAATCAAACTCCGGTCCTCTGCAAGAACAGGAAGTCCCTTTAACCTCTAAGCATCTCCAGAAAGCCACTAACATAACGCATTAACAACATGTGTTAACAGATACCTTCCCTCTGTGCTGCCATATTTAAAGCACAAATTTCCAGCATGCTTTCTCCACTTATTCAAAAATCTAATTTTATATTTTGTGTAGCTGAATATGATCTACTTTGCCCCTTTACCCAGATCATTTTCATCGATACTGAGATATTCCAGTTTCCCATGAGATTTTAAGAGATGACTCATTTTATTTATTTCTGGTTTTCCTAGGTGTAAAAGTTTTATACACTTGATTATCCAATCATTTTTATTTAGTATGTTTGGGGTGAGCCAAACACTGAAGCTGGCAGTTTACCAGGCATTCAACACTGCCTAAAGACTCCCCTCCCTGCCACTCCATCTAGACGCCAACAGGCAGAATTTTGGTCAATGGCCAGTGAGGTAGAGCTTGTTGGAGACAGCTGCCGTTGCACCTTAGGAAATTTGGTGTAGGAAACGATGAGGGATGGTTTTATCTAGAACAAAGGGTAGCTTAAAAATATTTTTGTCATTTTAGTTTTTCTGTAACAGGCGTTTTGGTTGTATGTATGTCTCCGTACCACGAGTGTGTATGGTGCCCTCAGAGGCCAGAAGAATTTATCACATTCCTTGCAATTGGAGTTACAGATGGTTCTGAGCTGCCATATGGATAGTGAAAATCAAACCAAGAGGCCACACTTAACTCAGTGACAGATTTAGGAGGCCAACAGCCTACCCTCCATGGGAAGGGAAGGGAGCCTTTAGGACCATGAGAGAGAACATGGGAGTTCAGACAAAGAGCCCTCCTGCTTGGCTCAAGGATCATACTCCAAAGCCTACTTGTGAACTTGAGGGGAGGTGGGTTTCAATCCCATTTGTCTGCTTGCAGGCTGGGAGCTGGGTGGGATGCTGGTCCTCTCTGAGTCTTTCTGTTGGTCTCTCTCTCTCTCTAACCACAAACAAATGTATTTACCTTCCAGGCTTGTGATGAGTCAAAGGAAATTCAAAGATGAACACCTGGCTCAGGGCCTGACAGCTGCGTGCATTCTTTCCTCTTCCCTCCCCTCCGCTGAACCTTTGGCCCTTGCTGGACTGGCCTGGTAACTAACTTCGGGATGAAGAGTTAGGAGGTATTTGCAGAGAAGACATGCTAACACACATTCGGGTGAGCAAGAGTAGAAGGTCTGAGGAGCCCTGCAGTTCTAGAGCCTCTGACAGCCGTGTGGAGCTTCTCCTGCCTCAGAGAACCAAAGAGAAGCCAGAGCTCCGTGCAGGCCTCAGCTTCGTAGCATCATCATTCTTCGGGCTCATAGCTCCGTAGCTTGGCTGAGGCAGAACCTGGCTCTGTGACAGGGCACCTTAGTTCAGTCACAAATGTAATCTCAGCCCTGGGCAGCTTGGCCTGTGAATATCAGCCAAGGTCAGCTGTTATGCAAGCGACACAGCGCCAGTCATTCTTCAGAGGAACGTTCCTCACTTCAGTCTGTTTGCGGAGTCAAGACTCATTTCTAGAGGATGGAACACACCTTCTTCCTGCTCCCAAGACCTGCCAACCTCCACTTTATAGCACTGATATCCATCTGTGATTTGACAAATATTTATTGACATCTCTCCTGCTTGGCAGGTACTTGAGAACACAGTAATCTGCACAGTAATTGTTTTAAAATGACTTTTCATGCTGCCTAGTCTTCTAAATTAACACCAAATATTGATGTTGAGATTAACAGAGGATCTGGATTCCTTGGAGGTCACTCAACCAAAAGGCAGTGTGGCTGACAGAAAGGAGCAGGGACCCGGAAAGCAGACACATGTGATCTGTGACTCCTGATTGACCCAGCGTGCTTTTCCTCTACATGAGATTCTCTTTCTTACTCTAAACCTAGTTTTCTCCCTCAGAAAGCAGTTTTTTGGCTGAGTAGAGATAGATGCTAATGTGATGCCAGAAAGGGGGAGGGAGGGAAGGAGAGAGGGGAGGGAAATCTCCTGCTGCAGGGAGATATCTTAGGAAACTAGGAAGATAACTTTGGGACTGTAGAAGAGCCCTCCTCCTGCCTGTCACATTGATTGATGGGGACTTAGAAATCTCTGGGAACTGATGGGTGGGCTTGAGCTGCAGGGGATGAATGGGAGTCTCCACCAGTGAGCTTCTTGTCTGACTTGCCTTCCCTGTACATCGGAGAAATAGGTCAGGAGATGAACGGCATTTTATGCTCTTGAAGCAAGCAGAAGGGGATCTAGCTGGGTTTGTTGACACAAGAGAGGCTTAAGTTAAATAGTAACATGGGCTCTTCACTGTGCGGAGAGAGCAAGCGAGGTTTATCCCAAGTCACCAAGCCCTCTAAGAGACCGGAAGATGCATTAAGTGGTTCTCGATCTCTTGCATGTACTGGACAGGTCCCCACGTTACTACAATGCTCGTTAGAGTTGGGAGTTTTTGGGTGAGTCCATTTCCTTGTTTTGTCAATCTCCTTGGAGGCAGAAACCTGGGAGGTGTATTCAAGTGTCAGACAGCAGACTCCTCCTCCTGGCTGCCACCCCATCAGAGCTGATAAGGATGCCAGGCCCAGGGCTCAGGCGCCAGCTAGCCACAGACCTCTAAAGGGATAAGAAGTCTCAATTCAAACTCCTGCCCTCCCTCTGTCTCTTTGAAAGAGTAGACACAGCCAAGGGGACCTCATGCTGCATTGTATACAGTCATGGTGTGAGGATGTAAGGACACAAGAAGTCTCCAAGGCAGCTGAACTTCAAGGCATCGGGCATGGATGGTTAGAGATGGTGGCCTCAGACAGTGAGATTCGGCTCCCCAGGTTTAGCATTGCTGTGGGTGCTGGGTTGTGGTGCTGGAGAGATATGGTCAGGAGTTCATAAAGACAACGTTGGTAAACGTGCTGTGTGTGCCAGGCTCTGTTCCCTTTTATTTGATAAACAGTAAATACTTATGGGACGGATCGCTCACACAAACTGGCTAGACTGGTCTCTTTTCGGTTTCCTGCATGTACCCCATGATCCTTGCACTTGCTCTTATCTACCCAGAAGCCTCCCTCCCCCACAGATTTTGGGGGGCTGGACCTCACACTTTTTTGTTTTTTGTTTTTTAATCAGAAGTCCCCTTCTCATTGTGGTATCTCTGACCACATAATCCGATGCCATAACTCCCATCTCTACCCAGTACCCGCTTTTCACTGTTCTTGTCTCAATTAGCACATAATGATCTCAGAATACCTTACTTGATGGGTATGCCTGATCTCTATGACTAGCCCGAGAACCCCAGAAGACAGGGACTTTGGACTATTTTGTTCATTCCTATAATCCCTCACCTGGGTCAGGTACTCAGCTTTGTTCAGTCAGTATGTGAATTGAATGGAAGAAATGCTTCTTTGGTATAGCCAGTATGTACCCAGCGATAAGCAGCAAGATAGCTCAGCAAACAATGTGCACAGGAGGGCCGTGCTGGCGGAGAGATAAGATAGGAGACTAACTACACCATAATAGACATTCTCCTGAAACAAAACACGTCACTACGACCTCACTAGTACCCTAGCCTTAGGGACTAGCAATCCCAGCATAGAGCGGTTATATAGGCTTTTTTTTTTTTTTTTTTAAATAACTGAAGATACCCAGGTAGTTTCTGAATGATAGAGGCCTGGACTTACTTAGTTTTCACACCTCAATAAAATATTTATATATAACACACACACATATATGTATATTATATATACATATATGTGTAAACCTTACGATGGGCTTTTTAATATTTATTACTTCTCATACGTCCTGTGACGCAACTTTTCAAATGATGAAAACTGAGGCTCCAGTACCACATGTGCAGCGTCTTCCAGACAGGATCAGACAGATGCAGGGATGGCCGCCACTTGTGCTCAGGCCCCAGGGTAGGGGGACTGGCCTGGGGAAAGAGAAGGAGGCGGTGGGACTTTCCAGGTCAGAGGACTTGGAAGAAGGACCTGAACAAAGAACAAAAGCTTGCACATAGCTGGAGGGCAAGGCTGGCAGACTGGTTAGAGGGCTGTGGAGGCAGGATCCCCACACCCCAACCCTCCTCCATCCTGCTGCTGTGACTGATTCTAATAAGTAGATGTGGGAGGTACGTGAGCAAGGCAGGGCAGGATAAAAACCTCGTATGGGGAGTAGGATTTTTAGAGTTACTTCTCTGTCTTCATTTCTTAGGAACCCATCATGTCCACTTAAATTAACAATACATATTTATAATGTATTGTCTGAACCTCATATAAATCATTGCTTTACATATAATACGCACTCTTACTAAACTTTCAAAGTTTTAGTCCTGATATTCCCTTCATCTAAGGGGTGAATGCCTGACAATGGAGGATGTTGAAAACCAAGTTCTAGATCCTGTACTGTCACATCCATCCATTCATCCATCTATCCACCCACCCACCCATCCACCCACCCATCCATACATCCATACTGTGTTGAGTGTCCCTTATTATCTAGGTAAGCTGCTGTTCTGTATAGTTTTGTGTCAACTTGACACAAGGCAAAGTCATCTGAGAGGAAAGGATCTCAATTGAGAAAATGCCTGTACGTCATTTTCTTAGTGATTGATGCAGGAGGGCCCAGCCTATTGTGAGTGATGTCATCTCTGGGCTGGTGGTCCTGGGCTCTATAAGAAAGCAGGCTGAGCAGACAATGTGAAACAAGCTAGTAAATAGCACCCCTCTATGGCCTCGGCATCAGCTTCTGCCTCTAGATTCCTTCCCTGCTTGAGTTCCTGTCCTGACTTCCTTTGGTGATGAACGGTGATCTGGAAGTGTAAGCCAAATAAACCCTTTCCTCTGCAACCTGCTTTTTGGTCATGGTGTTTCATCTCAGCAACAGACCCTACTTAAGACAGCCACCCTGATGCTCTAGAGATGAAAGAAGGAAGAGGTCCCAGGCTCTGCCCTGTTCTGGGGTGACCGGCAGTGAGTGACAGGAGTTACGTCAGGCTGTGATGAGTGCTAGGACCTACCTGGGAGTTGGAGGTGTGGTTGGCAGGACATTTTATCCAGGATGAGAATGGAGGCATGAAAAAGCAACAAGAAGCTGAATTCCTGAGAGAATGGCCAATCAGGGCAGCTTCGGGGAAGCACAGCTGGCTGTACAAAGCGCAGGAAGGGGTTGAAGGAAGAAATGTGCTGAAGGAGAAGAGCAGGAGTTAGATGTGAAGGATGTGAAGTGCTGTGCTCAGACAGCGGTTCAGGAGTTAGATGTGGAGGATGAGAAGCGCCGAGCTCAGACAGCGGTTCAGGAGGTAGATGTGGAGGATGTGAAGCGCCGAGCTCAGCCAGCGGTTCTCAGAGCTTCTTCCCCTGCCTACGACTCGCCCACCACAGTGTCACCAGAAGAAGCAACATGGAAGTACACGTCCACGGGCAGGCTGAGGTCTTCTTCTTCCCTTCCCGTGAGATACCTGATGAGCATGAAGAATCTGGATTTTATCCGAAGGTCAGATGGCGCTGGATCAGCTCCTTACACACTAAGCCTTCTTTTACATTTCTCTACATGTGTGTGCTGTTGTAACTGTAGGCTCAGTGTCGGGATTCTAGCTCTCCACCACAATTCTCAAGCCATGTCACCTTGAAAAATTTGCTCACTTTCATCAGTAAGCTGTATCAGTACTGTGGTACCTACCTTAGACATTTATTGAGTCTGAGAGGAGATGCAGGCACAGCTCTGGCCATGGAGGTTGGCATGCAGGATGCAGTAGGCAACCAGGAAGTGCGAAAGATCACACAGGCATGTATTAGTTAGTACAGCCCTACGGTATCAGCCATCATCATGGTCTCGGTGGTTAGCATCAACATCATCACCACATCCTATAACCATCACCACCCTCATCATCCATACCACCCCCATTGGCATCCTCGTCAGCTTCCCCATCATCATAAGAGGGTCTGGGAGGTTGCCCTTGCTGGCTTCCTTCTCCCTGCTGTTCTTCCATGTGGTTGTCTTAGACCCTAGATAGATGGACTTCAATAATGTGATATAGTATCAACCTTGTGGTTGTCTTAGACCCTAGATAGATGAATTTGAATAATGCGATATAGTATCAAAGAGAAGACCCTAGAGGAATTTTGTTTATTTTAAAGTTTATTGTTCACTGACAATATATAGAAATATGGTTGATTTTAAAAGATTTATTGAAAAAAATTAGATTTCTTTATTTTCTGCATATGAGTGTTTTGCCTGAATGTATACCACATCTATGCCTGGTGCCTGAAGAGGTCAGAAGAGGGTGTCAGATCCCATGGAACTAGTGTTACAGCTGGTGAAAGCTACCATGTGGGTGCCAAACCTGGGTCCTCTGCAAGAGCAACAAGTGCTCTTATCCACTGAGTCATCTCTCCAATCCCTTAAAGATCTTTGTTTGTTTGAGACAGGGTTTCTCTGTGTAGCCTTGGCTGTCCTGGAACTAGGTCTGTAGACCAGGCTGACCTCAAACTCAGAGATCCACCTGCCTCTGCCTCCCCAGTGCTGGGATTAAAGGCTGCACCACCACATCCAGCTAAAGATTTTTCTTATTTTAAATGATGTATTTGTGTGAGTGTGTGCACACTCGTGCAGGTGCTCCCAGAGGCCAGAGGCACTGGATCTCCCTGGAGCTGGAGCTACAAACAGCTGTGAGCCAGCCAGCATGGGTGCTGGAGCTGAGCTCAGGTCTTCTCTAAGAGCGTGTGCTCTTATTCCCGAGCCACCTCTGCAGTCCAGATTTGTATGCGTCGGTCTCATGCCTCACATGTTTGGCTATGTAGTCCAAGGTTTCCCAGGGGAATCACTTTGCATTGATTAGGTTTTGTGGTTGTTGTTGACATGCTCAGAGAGCTGACAGGAACACCTTAAGGCAGGAAGGGCTCATCTCGGTCTGTGGTTTAAGGGTCCATAGATGCAGATGGTAGGGAGATCATGATGGCAGTTTGTCACATTGTATCCGCAATCGGGAAGCCCGGAGAAATGAATGCTGCTGCTCACCTAGCTTCCTCCTTTAAAAATATATTTATTTATTTCTTGAGAATTTTATACATGTATACAAAGTATTTTGATTTTTTTGTCCCTCAGCTCCCCACAGATCCCCCTAATATATCCCCCATTCAAATTTCATGTCCTTAAAAAAATACCACTGAGTCAAATTAGTGTTATCCCTAGATCCCGGAAACCTCCCCAACCAGCCAACAGCTCCTCGTTAGGGGTGGGCTTGGAGCGCACCCCCATCCATGCCCCGTTTGGCTCACTTGATCTTGTACAGCTGACCATAGCCGCTATGAGTCCATGAGGGCAATGGCCTTGGCATGTTGCATAGATAATATCTTTACAGCATTCTTCCTGCCCTTTGGCTCTTACATAAAGGGTTTTTTAGCAATGTGGTAGTCATAACATTTATTGAGCCCCTACTATATACCAGACATCATTCTAGGCACTGGAGATACAAACTGAGTCAACGAATGTTTTGCTTGTGGAGCTGGGAGCTTAAATTTGTGTGAGAAGAAACCCATAAGAATCAACAAATAATGTAGCTGAGAAAAATGAATGCTAGAGAAAAAAGTTCATACAGGACAAAGTGGTCTTTAAAAGGAGACCATCAAGGAGATAAGGTTAACCAGGCAACACAAAGGGAACTGGGGAACAGAAAGTCCCTAGGTATTAAGATGTCTGGCACACTGAGGATACGGGCCAGTGTGACAGCCCAGCAGTGAACAGCTGAGAGTGACTGGTGAGGAAAGACATGTGACACAGTTGGACTTGTGTCTTAGTGGAGATGTGCTGACTTCTGCGCTGAACACAGATAATAGGCCATCATATCCTTCAACAGCAAGGCCAGGCTGGAGGGTATTTCAGTTACCCAGTTGTGAGCAGCTCTGACATTCCTGATATACCAGCTCGGGGGAAGTAGGAGATGCTGGGTAAAATGTGAAGGAAAAGCCAAAAAGAAAAAAAAAGTCTGCTAATACGTTGCATTGAGAGGTGGGTGGCCCTGACTCTCCAAAAGAAAATTATGAAGTTGCACCACTGATTCTGTAGAGCACTGGGGACTTGTGGCTTGGCTTCCGGGGACTTTTTCGTCTCAGCACACAGGGGAAGCAACTGACATTCCTGGGGGCTTTTCATTCAGGCACTCTGGCTGAAATGTGGGCGGCCAAGGCTTCAGGCCCTCCGAACTCGGCCTTATAATTTAGTCCATGCAATATGAGGGTGTCTGGAGGCATCCTGGCACAGCTGGATTCCTGGAAAAGATGTGTCTGGCTCCTCCTCCATATTCCTGGTCCCATCCTACGCACTTTAGAGTAGCAAAGGAAAGAGGGATGAAGGAGTTCAGATGATCCGGAAACAGAAAGGGGCAAGTCCCCTGAATGCATGCTGTGCCCAGACAGAAGTCAGCAGGGTGGAAATCTCCAGAACCCCCAGTGCCTACGAGCTTTACTTCCACGATGGCTCTGGGCAAGTCCCCTCCTCCTATGGGTGTAACCAAACACCCTCCTTCAGAGGAAAACACTGGCTGCCTTTTAAAGTTGAACACATCATAGCCTGTGGTTTGTGAGCCACATATGGCGTGGGGAGCTCCCAGAAATGACGATGAAAGAAAATCCTTGAGATCTGGACACAGGAGCTCTGTGAAGCCCGCTGGTCCCAAGTGGTTCTGCAGATGGCCATGAGTACCCTTTCTTCACAGAGACGCGCTATGACGTCAGCATCACAGGGTGTCACTCCTCACAATGTGGTGAACCCATTTTTATCCCATTGGATAGACGAAGTCACTAAAGTTCAGGGACAGCATGTTCTACGGAGGTTCTGGAACTGAATGTGACCCCAAGTCAGCGTATTGCAGAGCCAGTCTCGACCATTGTACCCATGGGCCCTGCCCTGTGTGTCGGTGGTGTGTGTGTGTGTGTGTGTGTGTGTGTGTGTGTGTGTGTGTGTGTACATGCACGTGAATGCAGAGTCCAGAGGAAACCTCAGGCACCATTCACTAGGCACCATCTACCTCTTTTCTTCTCTAGAGTCAGGGTCTCTCACTGGCCTGGAATTCATCAGGTAACCTAGGTCGGCTGGCCAGGGAGCTGTGAAACCTGGCTTTGTGTGTGTGTGTGTGTGTGTGTGTGTGTGTGTGTGTGTGTGTTGTATGTTCACATGTGTGTACCAGTGCACAACTCCATGTGCACTCCTGTGAAAACCAGAAGATTTCAGGTGTCCTGCCCTATCGTTCTGCACCTTACTCCTTGGAGACGAGCATCTCTCGATGAAGCTGGAGCTAGGCTGGCGGTCAGCAAGCCCGGCGGTCATCCTGTCTCCTCACCACCTTGCCCCCAGCACTGAGGTTCCGCTCCCTTGCAGCCAGGCCTGGCTTTTTCTGTGGGTCCTAGGGACTTGAGCTTAGGCCCTTATGTTTGTGCAGCAAATCCTCTTACCAGCCAAGTCATCTTCCCAGTCCTGGTGTGGCCTTTAACACAGGCTCTGGGGATCGAACTCAGGCCCTTGTGCTTGTGAGCCATTGCTCTGTCTGTCATCCTCTATTCTTCCAGTGCTTAAAGGAAAAACCTGAGAAACCTTCCATTCCCATCTCTGCCCTATACATGTAACTCCTTAAAAAACAAAACAAACAAACAAACAAAAAACTAAACTGATTATTTTCACTAACAAGTAAGTGACTGTTTTCTCCAAGGAACAGATTAATGTCATGATAAGAAGGAGCTTTAGAGGTGTGCTTTACAGAGAAGGTAGCCCTGAAATCCACAGGGGAGGCTAAGTTCACTTCTCAAGGTCACAGTGGCAAAGCCATGGCTCAAAAAGCAGACAGGGCTCCTGCCTCCAGGCCAGAGCTTGGCTGGGTTCCAGCAGGCCACCCTGAATTACTGACCCTGTCCTCTTAACACAGACGATGAAGGAGGGTCTCTGTACATCGACAACTTTAATCCCACTTTGAACTTGGGTGGTTTTTAAGCAAGGTAGTCCTGAACATCTTAGGACAACCCAGCTTTTTGTTTTCATCTGTCCCTCTGTCCTGCATGCTGAGGAATCCTGAGCTTTGTTGAAGTAGGAGGCTTTTGCTATAACTCCTGCTGTTCAGCCCATGGAGGGGTGTTCTCTTCTGGATAGAGCAGGTGATTTCACTAGAGCAGGTTCTAGTCCAAACTTAATTTACTCTGTGTTATTTCCCCTACAATAACAAAGATTCTTCTGCTTGCTTAGCTACCTTCTGCAGTCTGCAGCCACTCCACCCAGCTCATCTCTACAGGCAGCAAACACCCTTCAAGTCAAGACAGGTGTCCTGGGCTCACCCCACTTCCGCCTCAGAAATAGCCTTCCTGTTCTCCCACTATGCAAATCCACTCTCCAAATTATTCTTCATCCTGCACTGTGTGTACAGCGCAAGGCTTGCTTTCCAAGTTCTCTTTACATTTACACTCTCAGTTCTCGGGTGTTGGCCCTTAGCATGCTCCGCAGGTGTACTGCAGATCCAAGGATCGCAGGCACACATGCGCCCATGCAGATTTACGGGTGAGCTGTGAAAAGAATGAGGAGCAACGGCTGGCCTCACGGAAGGGGTCTCTAGCAGCTCTCTGGCACAGAGTGGTCCTTCAGCAAGGCTTTGCTTTTGTAAAGGTGCACGTACAATGTCTCCTTGCCATTGCTTATGCCAAGAGAGGTACTGGGCACGTGACAGCCAAAGTACGGAAGTGGTGGTATTTGAACTTGACTTTAAAGATGGGAAGATTTTGGTTTTGTCTTTTTCTTCTTTCTCCTCTTGAGCAGATTCGGAGGAGGTTACAGACAGAAGAAATAGCATCCCTCCTCCCGCCAGGCACACACCAAGACTGCACCAGGAGCCAGTTGTGTGTGGGATGAGCCCCAGAGCAGGACTGACTAGAAAGCCAAAGGATCTGAGCTGATAGTGGGCAAGTTTGCTCCCCAGGCCCTAGTTCCCCTCCTGATCAGAGAGGAAGTCCCTCAGGCTTCAGAAGCACCAGCAGCAGGTTCAAAGCGTGGCTGTGTGTGACCTTGAGACGTTCTGTTCCCTTCCTACAAAATGGGCAAATGTAATATCCCAACCTTTCAAGGCTTCCGTGAGGGGTTCAGAACCCAAATAAGCTGATAAGCCGGGTCCCGGCATTGTTGTATTTCTTTTTACAAACGTGGAAGCGACAACCTTGACCTGTGTGCCTCTAAGTATGAGTGCTGGCGGCTTCCCCACATTCAACCCAGAGCCTGCCTGGGACAGAAGCTGTGGTCAAACTGTATGATACCCCAAAAGAAAACAGAGTCAAGGGGGCTGGCGAGAGGCTTTGTCTACAGCCGACTGGCCGGGCCAAGAGGGCCACACAGTAACTCAGTCCCTTGGACAAGTTGCAGCGCACATCCAAGGTGCCAGGGCGCAGTCCTTTGAGCCTAAAAACCCTTGGGAAGAGACAAGGACCGGCCCGGCTGCCGGCTTGCAGAGGGCGGCCTTGGGGGAGGGGTGTCTCAGGATTCGCGGTGTGGCAAAGGGGCGTCGGGTCCCCACCCTCCAGAGCCGTGCTCCCTGCGACCCCTGCACCCCCCCCTCCGCCCAGGTGGGGCTCACGCTCAGCACCGAGCCTCAGGGTCACCCCCACCGACTCCACTCGAGGGTAGCCCGGGCACTAGGAAGCTCGGCCACCCCGGCAGCCGCGCCCAGCCTTGCCCTGCCCGGCCCCGCCCGCCCTCCCTCCGCGGGGTCGCGGCGAAGGGAGGAGGGGCGGCGGCCGGCTTGCGTGGCAGCCGCTCGGGCTGGGCTCGGCCTCCCTTCCCGGGAGGCGGGGTCGGCGCCGCGGCGGCGGCGGCGGCGGAGCCAGGCCCCCTCCTCCTTCCGCGGCCGGCCTCTCTGCTCGCCGCCCCACGCTCCGGGCCGCTCCGACGCCGCCGCCACCGCGCCCGCGTGCAGCCAGCACAGCCCCCGCGGGAGCCCGAGCCAGCGTCCCGGGCCGCTCGCCCCGCTCGCCCACCCCGCCGCGCCGCCGCCGCCGCCATGCCCTCGGCCAAACAAAGGGGCTCCAAGGGCGGCCACGGCGCCGCGAGCCCCTCGGACAAGGGCGCCCACCCGTCGGGCGGCGCGGATGACGTGGCCAAGAAGCCGCCGCCGGCGCCGCAGCAGCAGCCGCAGCCGCCCGCGCCGCACCCGCCGCCGCAGCAGCACCCGCAGAATCAGGCGCACCGGGGCGGCCACCGCGGCAGGTCCTCGGCCGCCGCCGCCGCCGCCGCCGCCTCCTCCTCGGCGTCCTGCTCGCGCAGGCTCGGCCGGCTGCTCAACTTTCTCTTCTACCTCGCCCTGGTGGCGGCGGCCGCCTTCTCGGGCTGGTGTGTCCATCACGTCCTGGAGGAGGTCCAGCAGGTCCGGCGTGGCCACCAGGACTTCTCCCGTCAGAGGGACGAGCTGGGCCAGAGCCTGCAGGGCGTCGAGCAGAAGGTGGGTACCCCAGCTTTGGCGGGGTCGGGACCCCACTCCTGCTCTCCCTGAAGGGGCTCTCGTCCTTTCCCTGCCCAGGCCTTGTGGCAAGAGCTGGCACCCCAGCTCCCCACTAGCCAGGGCGGCCCCAGACCCGCTTTGTTAATGGTCCTGGAGAGGGATGGAGCAGGCTATGAGGATGGCCAGGGCATCGGGGGAGGGTGGGCCAAGGGCCTGTCACAGGACATTAGCGGTGACCTGTAAGGAGGCCGGCAGGCTCAACGGAGCCCATTCTTTTTGCATTAGAAACCGCTGAATGGGCAGAGTTGCCTGAAAAGGAGGCTAGAAGAGAAGCCAGCACATCCCTGGAAGCCTTGGGTCAAGGCTTCACGGCGGTTCTGCCAGTGGGAGTCATCCGAGCCAGTTTTTAATAGACCCAGAGCTTGGGGGAAGGAAAAGCCAGTGAGCTGAGCTTAGTCACTTGCTAAGTTCAGATGAAATAGTGTCTATCTTTAGGTCCCCTGTCCTTAACTGGACCAATGAGCCCATGTGGGCCTTTGAAGTAGCCTAGCTTTAGAGGAAACGCAAGGCCAAAGGTATCAGGTCACATTTATGTGGTGTGTAGACTCATGTATTTAATTTTCTAATTCGTAGAGTTAACCCTGGAGGGAGGGAGGACTGACATGTTTGACTCCATTTTTCAGACCAGAAAATTGAGGTTTAGAGACATAAAGTGAGTTGACAAAGACCCCCAACTGACTGAGTTGCAGATTGTCTAAGAAAGTCTGGGCTACCACGTGATGAAGAATCCCCAGTGAGAGCTGTTTCAGGAATGGCTGAACCCAACTCCCGAGGCAGAAGGCTTAGTTTTTCCACCCTTCCAGCCAGAGCGCAGACCCCTTCCCTCCCAGGCCCCCTCAGGCCTCCACCATAGTTTTGCTCAATGAAACTCAGTTGCTGGACGGAAACAAAAAATCCCGCCACTTCTGAGCCCGGAACCACGGCCTCTTTTTCCCAGCATGCTGCTTGCCCTGCCAAGTCTCTCCTTGGGTTGTGTGTGCAGCACTAGGAATTTCCTCTGGACGAGCAACTGGAGTGAGTCAGCCTGAGAAGTGGTGCAGGCCGAGGGAGGCGGCTTCTCGGAGGGAGTCCAGGCGGCAGGTCTGCTGTGCCTGCTGCACCCTGCCGCAGTGGGATCCCTAGCTCCTGTTTCCCCTTTTCCAGCCACCCACCTGCCAATCAGTCATAATATTTATCGAAGCCTGATGGTTGCGTGGCTCTGCGTGGGCCCTGTGGAGGATTTGGAGGAGAAAAAGGCACCGAGCAAGCGTGCAAAGCGGCACACTAAGTGGGTGTGAGTGGTGGGTCACTTGCGCACACTTTGGGAAGGGAGAGCTGGTGAGATTCCCTTGTCCGTATTTGGGTGGTTGGGACAGTGTAGCCGTCAGAGCTGTTGGGAGAGGGACTGGAGAGCATCCAGGGAAGGGGACAGTCTTGACCATGCCTGAGGGACAGAAGGCCTTCCTGTGACAGAGTGACAGGGGATGTTGGAAACTGAGGCCCAAATTGGGGATGTCTTGAATCCAGGTTGAAGAAATGGGGTGTTATTTCCCATCTCTTCCCTGGTTTCACTTTCCTTTCCATTACAGCTGTATGCCAACCACTTTCCTCTTTGGGCCTCAGTTTCTTCTTCTCCCAGTGAGGAAGGAACCATCAAGATTTGTAAGAACTGGGGCTAGGGGAGGGGAGATGGGGATGGCCCAGTCAGTGTTTACTATGAAAGTGTTAGGACTTGAGTTTAGATTCCTAGGACCCATGTAAAAAGCTGGGCCTGGTGGTCCACGCTTGAAATCCCAGTGTTGGGGAGCACAGACAGGAAGATATCTCTGGGGTTCACTAGCCAGCCAGTCCAGCCAAATCAGCATGCTTCAGCTCCAGTAAGAAGCCTTGTGCCAAAAAGTAAGGTGGTGAGCAGTGTCCACCTGTGGCCTCCACACGTGTGTGCATCCACACCACGCAGCACATTCACATGTACTATGCACACCCGTGCACCGGCTTTGCGGGAATCCTCCTGGCTCCGAAGCTGTTGAAGTAGTGACCGCCCTCGAGAAGAGTTAATGGTGTTAAGAAGCTACTATTTAACGTATCGTGTATATTATCCACTTAATATGTGACTGCCTATACCACAGGACTGCAGGACGTCCAGGGCTTCAGCACATGTGGGCGGCTCAGCTATAGCCCTAGCTAAGCCCCCGGTGCCCTGGTCCATCCCAAGGCTTCGGAAAGCAGAAGCAGGAGTAGCTCAGGCTGGTAGGGGCAGCTTGTGAGAAGACTGGCTATTGGTAGAGAGTGAGTCTCTGTTTGTGCTGTCTTGTTTCTCATCTGGGCTCTGTGAAGAGGAGCCAGGGCTTGCTTTCGGTGGTGGCAGCCCTCTAGGCCTCCTTTGGAATAGTTAGGTCCTGAAGTCAGACATCCTGGGATTCTGCTGCGGGGCTCCACCACTTACGCTCTGTGTAGTTATTGGTGCACACTAAGTGCTCTGCTGACTGTCAGCCATTGGTAACCAGTCTGTCCATCCTCACCCCAGCAAGGCTTCCTGAAGGCAGAGATGAGGTCTAGCTAGTATTTTGTCTCTGGCATTTTACCCATCACCTACCACACAGTGGACATCCCACACAGCCCAGAAGAACAGATATCTAATGCATATTAATTGTTATAAACTCTTTGTGCATAAAGATGGACATCCTACAATGCCCTCAGGAGGGGAGACACCGGGTCCCTTTGGGGGCTGGTAAGGGTTTCTGATCGAAATCACTTCCTAGCCAGTTGTAAAGAGCCAACCTGGTACTGAATAGGGGCTAGGCCCACCCGAGCTCTACCAGGCGTTGCTCTGAATCCCTCCATCCTTTGGTCCATTGAGAAAACATTGAAAGCGCCTGCCACGGAGCAGGTGCTGGGCTCGGCTACTCACCCGTGCTTCTGTTTGAAGTGCGATGCTTAGAACAGGGAGGCATTGTGATTTACTAACCTAGTTTTAGAGGTCACCTCTCTCTAGTGTCTCCTCACGGTGTTCTTTATGTCTCTGGCCGTGTTTGGTTGAGGAGGGAAATCGTATCCCCCATGCTAATTCTACCTTAAACAATCACCCATGCATGGAGATAGAGACTCGAGAGACCCCCCCCCCCCATTTGCTAACAACCTGGGACTTGGGAAGTGAATATGAGTTTGAGTTCCTGGAGCATGGTGGGCATGCTTTTGGGCTTGGGTATCCTGTCTGCATCCCTGTGGTGGTCTCAGTTTCTCCTCTCCACATTTGGCATTGAGTGGAAGGTGCTGCTAGGACTCCTGAGCTTCTGAGGAATTCAAGATAGAGCTTAGCCAGGATGAAGACGGTAGCGGCGGTGCGTTGAGCATCCACGAGTCAGGCACAGCTGAGCACTTGATGTGTTTGAACTCATTTAGTTCTCGTGTGACGATCTTGTGAGTCAGGTGCTATTTTTGTTCGCCCCCCACCCCTTTGTTACACAGACAGACTGTGTAACTTCAAGATCCAACAGCAGCAAAGCGTTAACCTGAGATTTGCCTACCCAGTCTGGCTCCGGAGCCTGCCTTGTTCTGTCCATTCCCTGTAGTCTAGGCTAGCCTCAGACTCACTGTGTAGCTTAGGATGACCTTGAACTTCTGATCTTTCTCCTTCTGCCTCCTGAGTGCCAATGTTATAGGCATGTGCTGCAGACCCAATTTATTAAGTGCTTGGGCTGGAATCTAGATCTCGTGAAGGCTAGATAAGCAGTCTACCAGCTAAGCTATCAGCCCAGTCACAGTGACAGCCCCTCTCTATATACATATATACACACACATACATGTGTGTGTGTACTGTTTTTAAATTGAGAAAATCACCCCCAAGATTTATTTTTATTTTGTGTGTTTGGGTGTTGTGTCTGCACATACATCTGTGTGCATGCTTGGTACCCGAGGATCCAGAAGAGGACATCAGATCTTACGGCACGAGAGTTAAGGATATTGTGAGCAGCCATGTGATTGGCAGGAATTAAATGGAGGTCCTCTGGAAGAGCAGCCAGTGCTCTTAACCACTGAGCCATCTCTCCAGCTCCTGAAAACTCTGAAATTTAGTTTAATCTAGAATATGTCTTCCTCCCTCTTTTAAAAATACATTTAATTGTTGACTATTAATGACATCATTTATCCTACAGAACCCGCCACACATTGGATTTAGCTGGTAACAACCTCATGATATCATAGTGAGTCTCTTTTATGTGTTCCAGAAATGGAGAGTTGAACCTAGGGACTTACAGAGTCAAGGCCACACTGCTGGCCTTCTTATTCTTCTTTCCTTAATTTTCCCCCCACCAAATGGTACAGGTTTCACATGAGGATAAGGCCTAGCTGTTTGATCAGCACAGCCTCTCAGTGTGTTAGACCCCCACTGAACTTAATTCAGAATGGAGTTTATATAGAATGGATGTATAGCAGCAAAGAAAGTCACAGCGTGCTCATAAGAGCCAGAGTGTCCTAAGGAATCATCCGGCCCACTGCTTGTGGGTTTTTTTTTAGTTAGAAGGAAGATTTATTTAGTGGGTGACTTACAAAAAGGGAAAGGTGGGTTGCAGGGTCTGGGGAAGGTGTATCGCAATCCAGCGGTGTTCTCTGGAGCTCTGCTCGGTCCACCTCCACCGTTCAGGGTCCCGGCACAGAGAGCGCTCGCCCATCCAGCTCTCGGGTCTCCAGGCCTCCCCACTGCTTGTGTTTTTAAGTGAGGCACTGAAGTCCAGGGAAGACAGTGACATGCCAGAGACCACACCGGCATAGACCTGCATTTGGTCTTTACACTTTGTGCCGAGTGTCTCCGTGTGCCTTCTTTGCTAGGAAACTGTGTGGTGCTCAGTTGCAAGAGTTAGAAAGCCATCCTTCAAATAGAGGGAGGGAGGGAAGAGAGAAGAGAGAATTGGAGGATGGAAATGCTCTGATTGATAGAAAGCTCAAGAGTAGGTTCGTGGGTCTGAGTTACATCTTCCGAATGTGATCTCCCTGTGTGCTGTCTTGATTGATGGGTGGGTATTGGCCACATGCTGGTCTGAGCAGCTCCAGGCCTCCCTCATCCAGTGGGAAAAGGTTGCCACCTCATCAGCCTGCCTACCGCTTGTCCATTCCTGGCTCGTCACATCGACTGAGAGGTAGGGGTTGAGAGAGGCAGATGGACTGTGTTGACTGGTCAGGTTGGGTAACGAACCGACTCTGAAGTACCTGGAGGGACCCTGCAGTTGGTTACAACCACCGTGTAACTACCTTAGAGGAGCGTGCTTGCAGGGAGGATACAGCAGGTAGTGCAGAGAACCGCGGTAGTGTGTACAAACACGCCAAACACTGCCCGCTGTGGCTAACCTCTGGATCTTGCTTCTAGGTACAGTCTCTGCAAGCCACATTTGGGACTTTCGAGTCCATCTTGAGAAGTTCTCAGCATAAACAGGACCTCACAGAGAAAGCTGTGAAGCAGGGGGAGAGCGAGATGAACCGTATCAGCGAAGTCCTGCAGAAGCTGCAGAATGAGATTCTCAAAGATCTGTCGGACGGGATCCATGTGGTCAAGGATGCCCGGGAGCGGGATTTCACATCCTTGGAGAACACGGTCGAGGAGCGCCTAACAGAGCTCACCAAGTCCATCAATGACAACATCGCCATCTTCACCGATGTCCAGAAGAGGAGCCAGAAGGAGATAAATGACGTCAAGATGAAGGTTGCCTCCCTGGAAGAATCCAAGGGCGATCGCAGTCAGGACCTGAAAATCCTGGAGAAGGCCCTGAAGGAGGTCCAGGCCTCTGTGAAGTCCAGGGAGAGGGACATTGAGGCCCTGCAGAGTTCCCTCCAGACCATGGAATCGGATGTCTACACAGAGGTCCGGGAGCTTGTCAGTCTCAAGCAGGAACAGCAGGCGTTCAAGCAGGCAGCTGACTCAGAGCGCCTGGCCTTGGAGGCCCTCACCGAGAAGCTTTTGAGGTCTGAGGAGTCCTCCTCTCGCCTCCCGGAGGACATCAGGAGACTGGAAGAAGAGCTGCAGCAGCTGAAGGCCGAGGCCCATGGGGCAGAGGAGGCCACCGTCTTCAAAGACTCCAAAGCCGTAGATGAACTCCAGCGGCAGATCGAGGGCCTCGGCGCCAGGCTCCAGTATGTGGAGGATGGAGTCTACTCCATGCAGGTGGCCTCTGCTCGCCACTCGGAGAGTCTGGAGTCCCTCCTGTCTAAGAGCCAGGAGTACGAGCAGCGCCTGGCTGTGCTGCAGGAGCACCTGGAGAGCCTGGGGTCCTCCTCTGAGCTGGCCAGCACGGTGAGGAGCCTGGGGGAGGTCCAGCTGACGCTGGCCGGTGAAGTGAAGGAGCTGCAGCGAAGTGTGGGTGAGCTCCCCGACACAGTGGGGTCGCTGCAGGAACAGGTGCACTCGATGCTCGGCCAGGACCACGCCCGGGCCACGGGCCTGCCTCCCCAGGACTTCCTGGATAGACTCTCCTCTCTAGACAACCTGAAATCCTCAGTGAGCCAAGTGGAGTCAGACTTGAAAATGCTCAGGACTGCCGTGGACAGCTTGGTTGCCTACTCTGTCAAGATCGAAACAAATGAAAACAACCTGGAGTCAGCCAAGGGCTTGCTGGATGACCTGAGGAATGATCTGGATAGGTTGTCTGTGAAAGTTGAAAAGATCCATGAAAACATCTAAATGAACTGCTTGTGCGGGGCACACATTTATAGTCCAGTTTCTTACGACCAAAAAACAAAACAAAACAAAACAAAATCATTGTTCCCTCCCAGGTACCCTCCCCCCAGCCTCTTCCCCTTCCCCCACGAAAAGCAGGAGACAGCATCTGAGCATGACCGCGTGGTGCTCTGTGCCTGGTTAATTTATTTGCAGTTATTACCACACACCCTTGGGTTCTGAAATCCTGTTTCTGCATTTGGTTTGGCCTCCTGAAGGCCCAGCCCTGTGCAGAAAGGTGTCTGTTGTCAGGGAGACAGTGGCTTTAACTGGGGATTGACAGGGAGCAGATTAACCTAAAAAAAACAAGAAATCCTGTCTGGCCGACGGGTCTATGCTGAAACACAGCAACAGCAGAGGGGAGACACGTTAATTGTCCTTAAGGAAAATCAATTTCACTTTTTTTTATATTCTTGGCCCGAGTTTTTATGTCTCTTGTCTTCCACTTGGAACTGGTAAGAACCACAGATGTGAGCTCTGAATGGGAGGAGCCAGGGCCCCAGAGCCTTCTGCTTGAGAGTCACTTCCAGAGGCGGGGTCCCTTTCTGTTCCTGAGTGGAGTGATACCCAAGGCAACTATGCAAATTCAGAAGGTTCTGAGTGTGAGAACCGGCCCGGGAGGTGCCCTTCCTTCCATCCCGGTGACCTACCTGTGCCGCCACAGTAGGGGAGGGGTCACCGAGGACGTTTGGAATCCCAGAGGGGAGGCCTTTGTGTCTGCCATCCTCGGAGCTGTACTTCCCACCGAGGATGTGGGCACCTCCCTGGGGGGGTGGGCCGGCTCTTTTTGTTTTGTCACAGTGTTCCTGAGCGCGTCTCCTGTCGCCCGGCCTGTCTGTCAGTGAGGACCATGTGTGCTGCGTTTCTGTGACTGTTGCTGTCCGTGCCCTCGGAGCTGTCCTTCTTCAATGGCTGCCTTGCCCTTCCCACTCACCCCACCCCCAAAAAAAGAAGGAAAGAAAAATTAAAAAAAAAAAGCTGAAAAGAAAAACAAGGTTTGTTAGTTTACTGTGAAATGAACTGTATGGCTTATTTACAGTATTTTTAATTCTTAATAAACACTTGAGCTTTGTTATGACTTTTTCAGCTGATGAATTTTTACTGAGAATTTGGTAATGATGATGTATTTATATCAGCGTGAAGTATTCGGGATTAGAAAATTGATAGGTTTTCCATTTTAAGACTTTCTAAAATGTAGAGTTTTTAAAGAATTATTATTTGGGGGAGGAAGTATTATTTTGGGGGAGGTAGTGTGTGTGTTACAGCGCATGTGTGGATGTCAGGGCTCTCAGGCTGTCAGGCTCCACTCCCCCAGGTCTGTAGGTCTCTTAGCAGGTTGGTTCCTAGCCATTGCCTACAATCTCGACATGACACCTATTATGCTCTTCCTCAGGATCTGGGTGAGGGCCTAAGACTGGCACCAGTCTTTAAATGACTCCCTAGCTGGCTCTAGGGTGTAGGTAGGGTGCACCACTGTCTTGGAAGCACCTTAGATGGCTGATGCACACCTGGGCATTTCCTGGGCATCCCCAGGGCCGCATCCACAGCCTCATAAAGTCGGCATTGCTTATTTTGAACCTGAGCGCAGGCATGGGTGGACACTGTAAGCACTGGCTCCCACTGGTCGTGGGCAGCAAGCTGAGAAGCAGGACAGGAAGTCATGGGATGAGATTTGGACCTGTTTTCCGCTCTTACTGTGTCTTCCTCCTCTGCCGTCAGGTCTCTACTACCTGCTTCAGGGCCTGAAGAAGCAGGCAAGTGTCGGACTCACAGAATAGAGAGAGCCTGGATACTGATGCACATGTGCTTTATACCTGCTTTTCTAGCTGGCCGGCCATCTATTCATTCATTGAACATTTACTGGGCCCACAGTCAGACATGTTGCTAAACTTTAGTGAAGTGAAGACCTGGGATATGATCGCGATCCTGGTTCTTACAGCCCAGTTGAGACAGTTCCATAGCCTGGTGTCATGAGGAACTGTAGGCGTTACACCTAGAAATAAGGGTGGTGGCAGAGGTGTAGTGACTGGTTCTGCCAGGATTGTACCAGAGGTGGTTAGAAGAGGTTTACGGAGGCCAGTGAGAGGAGAGGTGGGCATCTTCAGGAAATGTCACTTTGTGTCATCGAGTAAGAATAGCTGTGGGGTGCTGAAGATGTGGACTAAACTGCAGATCCATCAGTAGTAAGAGGCTGCGGTGAACTGTAGCATGTCAGCGTGTGAGGAGCCTGTCCACCTGCAGATGGGGATGGAGATGCCCAGGGTGGAAGGGATCTCTCCCATGGCAGTTGTGAGGGGTGAGTGAGGCGATGGGCCGACAGGGTCAGCTTAGTTCGCCATCTGGCGCCTAGAACTCCAGAGTCCACACACGTGCAACCAAACCAGAACCAACAAGACTGAAATAAGCCGGGCATAGTGGCACACAACCGTAAACCCCAACATTTTGGAGACTGAGAGGAGGTCACCCTTCCTGAGCCTGTCTGGCTACAGAGTGAGACCCTGGAGGTGAGGGTTGGGAAAGTAACCTTTAAACACTTGTAGGTCTTAAAATGCATGTGTGCATATGTGTAATTTAAACAGACAACTGGGTAAAGAGGCCTTATATCTGACAGGGGTGCGGAGCTACAAGTCAGCGGCCAGAGACCCTGGGTTTGGAGTGGCCAAGAGACTGGAGAAGTTGAGAGCAGTTCTCAGGGCAAGAAAAGAGGGAGCCATGCTGGCCCTGCTCAGGACCACCTACTCTTGCCTTTCTCCTAGCCTGCCAGTAGGGGGCACAGTGGGGTGGGGCTGAGGCTGGAGGATTCTGTCTGGAATCCTAGTCTCCAACTATGGGAAACCAACGAAGGACTTTAGGCAGGGTGGCGGCATTACCACAGTGAATTTTGAGCCACACCTTGCCCTCCTTGCAGGATTGGAGAGCAAGGTGAGAGCAGGAAGACACAGGAGAGCCGGTGGGGTTCGCTTCGTCTCCCGAAGGTTCAGACAAGGGGTCTGGAGGAAAGCTGCTGCAGAGGTCCCAGGGCCAAGTCACAGACGGGCCTAAAGCATGGGTGGGCAGGGGGGCGGGGGCGAGGAGGGGCGAGGGCGAGGAGGGGCGAGGGCGTGGAGGGGCGAGGGCGTGGAGGGGCGGGGGGGGGCGAGGAGGGGCGAGGGCGTGGAGGGGCGAGGGCGTGGAGGGGCGGGGGGGGCGAGGAGGGGCGTGGGCGAGGGCGAGGAGGGGCGGGGGCGTGGGCGAGGAGGGGCGAGGGCGTGGAGGGGCGAGGGCGTGGAGGGGCGAGGGCGTGGAGGGGCGAGGGCGTGGAGGGGCGAGGGCGTGGAGGGGCGAGGGGGGGCGAGGAGGGGCGAGGGGGGGCGAGGAGGGGCGTGGGCGAGGGCGAGGAGGGGCGGGGGCGTGGGCGAGGAGGGGCGGGGGCGGGGGCGAGGAGGGGCGGGGGCGTGGCGAGGAGGGGCGGGGGCGGGGGCGGGGGCGAGGAGGGGCGGGGGCGTGGGCGAGGAGGGGCGGGGGCGTGGGCGAGGAGGGGCGGGGGCGGGGGCGAGGAGGGGCGGGGGCGGGGGCGGGGGCGGGGCGGGGGCGGGGGCGGGGGCGAGGAGGGGCGGGGGCGGGGGCGGGGGCGAGGAGGGGCGTGGGCGTGGGCGGGGGCGGGGGGCGAGGAGGAGCGGGACTCTAAGATAATGGCCATCCTTGACAACTGGAGAGGATATAAGGGGCAGCTGGCATTTGTGTGGCAGATATCAGGGACTCCGAGTCTGGAGCTCAGTCAAGAGAGAATGTTCTTCTGTTTTCTGAGTGACTCATTCTGAAGATTCTGAAGGAAATGTGAAGGGAAGGAGCGCACAAGAGGGTGATCAGTGACTGGAGAAGAAAGGAACAGGGCGATGCTCATGCTAAGGAAACCTGGTAAAACCAGCTAGGACTCACACACGGTGCAGTTTCAGTCATCAGACATCTTTTAGGGAACAATTTGTATTAAATTTTCCCTCATTAAATTGCTAATTTGATCTATTTCCTGACTGGGCTGTAACTCACATAGGAGTTCTGCAATGGTAAAGCCCCTGAGACACAGACAATGTGCTGTCTCTGGTGACTTCCCGTGAGGCCTACACTGCTCTGGAGTGGCCGCCTAGGAGACTGATGTCTGGGGGAGCTTTGCAGGCTTCTCCATGGCAGACTTCTCCATGGCACACTTCTTCCTAAAACCTCACCTGCTGTGAACACACCAGCCCCAGGGGTGCCTCACTTGGCCCCAGCCGCCTGGAATCTTCTTCAGATGTCTGGATCTTGTCCTGCTGCTACCCACAGTGTGACAGTGGTGCCAGGCAAGTCCATCTTTTATTTTTCTGGGTCCCATTTTCCTCGTCAGCATAAGATAATACAGTCCAGACCCCTGGCTCTCACATGCTAAGATCAATCAGCGAATCAGGAGACCATGTTAACACACAGACTGCACAGCTGAGAGACAGCTCAGTTGGTCAGCTGCTTACCGCCCATGCGTGAGGACCTGGACCCCAGCACCCACGTAAAAAAGCTGGGCATAGGGAAACCCCCAGGAATTCACAAGGATGACCCCAGCTAAGACTCCTCGCAGCAGTGGAGAGGGTGTCTGAACTGGCCTTCTGTAATCAGGTTGGTGACTACCCTGATTGTCATCATAGAGCCTTTATCCAGTACTAATGGAGGCAGATGCAGAGATCCACAGGCAACCACTGGGTCAAACTTGGGAGTCCTAAAGAAAGGAAGGGATTGTACGAGCCAGGCAGGTCAAGGTCATGACAGGAGCCCATGGACTCTGGACCTACAGCTGTGGCCTTGAATCTCTGTGACCACAGAGATTCGCCTGACTCTGCCTCCTGAGTGCTGGGATTAAAGGCGTGTGCCACCACCACCCGGCTTTATATTTTTTATTTTATGTGTATGAATGTTTTGCCTGCTTGCATTTATGTACATCACATGAGTGCCCGGTGCCGATGGAAGTCAAAAGAGGGCTTTGGATACCGTGGATCTGGAGTTATGAATGGTTGTGAGCTGCCATGTGGATGCTGAGGATGGAACCTGGGTCCTCTGCAGGAACACCATGTGCTCTTAACTGCTGAGCCATCTCTCCAGTCCCTAGATGTTTTTATGCAGATGCACCTGGGCCATTTGCTATCTGCATAGCATTACTTTCCAAATCTCTATGCCAGGCCAGACATCTAAGATACTGATCTGATTTTCTACTAATACCTAGATGTCTCTCTCCATCCATCTCACTTGGTTTCAGACCCAAATTCTCATCCCCACCATGTAAGGAACCAAGGATCCTTACATCACCTAAGCCAAAGCTTAGGCATTACCTGCTTCCTATCTCTTCCCTTCCTGTGTTGACAAGTTTTATGTCAACTTGACACAAGCTAGAATCATCACACAGGAGCGAGCCTCAACTGAGAAAAGGTCTCCATAAGATCCAGCTATAGGCATTTTCTTAATTAGTGATTGATGGGGGAGGGCCCAGCCCGTGGTGGGTGGTGCCACCTCTGGACTGGTGGTCTTGGGTTCTATAAGAAATCAGGCTGAGCAAGCCATGAGGAGCAAGCCAGGAAGCAGCTCCCCTCCATGGCCTCTGCATCAGCTCCTGCCTCCAGGTTCCTGCCCTGCTTGAGTTCCTGCCCTCACTGCTTTTGATGATGAACTGTTACATGGAACTGTGAGTGAAATCAACCCTTTCCTCCCCAAGTTGCTTTCGGTCATGATGTTTCATCACAACCAATGATAACCCTAACTAGGATGCTCCCCCTTTCCATATCCCTAGGGTTGAAGCCCCAACATACCAGCATCCTCTTTTCCCAGCCCCCCCTTTACTCCCTTAACCAGAGGCCTAAGCTCCAGAAGCAGCTGCACCCCCCCCCCCCACACACACACTTAGCTTTTTGTTGATCAAGAAAGAAACTTGGGTTTTGGCTCCTGATACTTGGGGAGCACCTCTCTGTTCAGGGAGCACACTTTGGACATGGAGGAGACATTCGGGAGACAGTGAGACAAATGGGATCCTGCCTTCACTGTGATCCTGGTCCAGAGGGGAGACAGGCGCTAAATCAGGAAATGGCTGGATACAAATGAAGACGTTGTGGCGTGTGCTGCAGGGACAGGCGTCGCCTCCTCACGGGCCTTCCTGTCTCTGGCTCGTCCTTGTTTGGGGACACCCCCCACAGAAGATGAGCACAGGCTTTCCCAAGTGTCAGCCTGTCTGTCCCTTTCCCACTAAGTCTTTCTGTGCCTGCTTTGGTTGCATGCGTGACTAGACTCCAGTGTGGCTTAGAAAAGTTTCTCTCTGGCTGGATCCCGCCATCAGCCTGCTCTTCTGGGCTCTCAGCTTGGGGCTGATTTCCTGCACCCTTGTTGTGACACCTTCCTCCTTTCCCAATCAGACTCTCCGCCCGAACCGAAACCCTAAGCTGACTGGAACGCTCCACCCAGAGTCGCACACCCCAAGCTTAGACGTTCTTCCCTCTGCATTACAATGGCTTGCATGGCTGCCTTCTTGCTGAAGGGCACCCGCCCGCCCCCACACCTGGTAGTCCTCTCTTTCATCTCTTAATCTGCAGAGGAGTCACCATGCTTGGTCCCAGGAGTAATAATAGCAAGATGTAACACTTCTAGCAGGCCTGTGGTAGCCCACGCCTTTAATCCCAGCACTGGGGGGGGGGGGGAGAGGCAGGTGGATCTCTGTGAGTTTGAGGCCAACCTGGTCTACAGTGCAATTTCCAGGACAGCCAATGCTACACAGAGAAACTCTGTCTCAGAAAACCAAAGACAACAACAACAACAACAACCCCCCAGAGTAATAACACTTCCTGAGTACTGATTATGCACAGTCGCTCTTCTAAAGGCTTTACAACAGCTGTAAGGGGAGCACTATGATTAGCACCCCCTTTTGACAGATGAAGAAGGCCCCACAGGGGTTAAGTAATTTGTTCAGAATACTTCCTGGTCATAGTAAGTGGTAAACCACATCCTCCCCACTGCCCTGCCCCAGTGTTTTATTGTGAAAATAGAAAGTTGAAAACAATGGTTTACTCACTTATCTGCTCTTTAGTTACCACATGTAACAATATGTCTAATTATCCCATCTAAAAACACACATTTTTATTTAGCGCTCTGTGTGTGTGTGTGTGTGTGTGTGTGTGTGTGTGTGTGTGTGTGTGTCACGTTCAGGTGCCTTCAGAGGCCGGAGGTGTCAGATTCCCTGGAGCTGGAGTTACGGGTGGTTGTGAGCTGTTCAATGTGGGTACTGGGAACTGAACTCAGGTCTCCTGCAAGAGCAGCTGAGTCAGCTCTCCAGCCCTTAATTACCCCATGATCCTTTTTCTTATGTGAGGAAAATTCCCTAATTAAAGGGTTTGTGTGTGGGGTGGGGGGCATGCAGGGTCTTACTATGTAGCCTCAGGTCTTGAACTAACAATAATCCTCCTGCTTCAGATTAATACTAGGATTACAGATGTATGTCAAGATGATTGGCCCTCTAGTTAACTTTTTTAAGGGGGAGAAACAAATAGAGAAAACACACACTTGCAATATTTACAGTATGTAGATCAGAGAACCTACAGTGACCTACTTACATCAATCCCATGAGGTGCTGGAATCACTTCAAATAACTGTGAGAGGTACGCCCGTGCCACAGACAGGCCTTGCACAGTTAAGATTAAAGAGGCTCCAATGTAACTCCCCCCTGCCCCCCGCCCCTTTTCTCCCAGATTGGGGCGGGGACAGCCCAGGGAGAGGATGCTGTTCTCCCAAGCTGATGAACCGACCTAACCAGAAGACAGGCCCCCTGGTTACTTGCTCTGGCTCCATCCCAGCCAGGCAAACACCAGGAATGCCTGGGAGCAAGCAGAGGCTCAGAGCAGCTATTCTGGGTGGGAAAGGTGTGGCCCTTCCTTGGGGCTGTGCAAGGCAAGCATGTTGGTTCCTGACACCAGTGAGCAAGACCTGTTGGGCAAGGGGCCTGTGGTGAAAGCATGGCCACCTGTGCTCAGACGTGGCGAGGTTCTGTGGGAGTTCACGTTGCCGCTCGTGCAGCTTCCCCTGAGGTAGGACATGTGAGTCAGTCTTAGAAACACGACCAGAACCTTCCCCACCTCTCATTTGCTTGCTCGGCTCTCAAGGGGAGCGGAGTTCCTGAGTGGAATGATGAGGACAGCGTGCAGGAAACTGGATAAGGGTGCTGGTCTGCAGGCTGTGCTGCCCTGGGTGACTTTGCTGTCTTTTCTGGGCTTCCACCAGTTTCCCTTTCTCTAAGTAAAGAGAGAGAGAATCATAACCATGTAGCTGGAGAGTTTTCTCTCCGGGTCCCGCCAAGCCCTGGAAGTCCCTTAGCCCACTTATAAAATAAACATACAAATGCTTATATTACTTAAACTGCTTGGCCATTAGCTCAGGCCTATCATTGTCTAGCTCTTACTCTTATATTCAGCCCATTTCTATTAATCTATACTTTGCCACGTGGCTCGTGGCTTACTGTACCTTACATCTTCCTTGTCCTAGTGGCGGCTGTAGGCAGTCTCTCCCTCTGCCTTCCTGTTTCCTCAATTCTCCTCTCTGTTAGTCCCGCCTATACTTCCTGTCTGGCTACTGGCCAATCAGTGTTTTATTTATACAGAGCGATATCCACAGCATAACCACATTCTCCCTCAGCTCCAACTCTCTTTGACTTCACCTGCCCTGATTCTTTCGGAGCTTCCTGGGGGAAGGGGGGGTAGCAGGAGGGTTGGGGAGGACGGTGGAGGGCTGGGGAGGATGATGGAGGGCTGGGAAGGACGGTGGAGGGCTGGGGGATGGTGGAGGTCTGGAGGGATGATGGAGGGCTGGGGAGGATGATGGAGGGCTGGGGAGGATGATGGAGGGCTGGGGAGGACAGTGGAGGGCTGGGGAGGATGATGGAGGGCTGGGGGGATGGTGGAAGGCTGGAGAGGATGGTGGAAAGCTGGGGAGGATGATGGAGGGCTGGGGAGGAAGGTGGACGGCTGGGGGATGGTGGAGGTCTGGGGAGGATGATGGAGGGTTGGGGAGGATGGTGGAGGCCTGGGGAGGATGGTGGAGGACTGGGGAGGATGGTGGAGGGCTGCGGAGAACAATGGAGGTCTGGGGGGATGATGGAGGTCTGGGGGGATGGTGGAGGGCTGGGGAGGACGGTGGAAGGCTGGGGAGGACGGTGGAGGGCTGGGGAGGATGGTGGAAGTCTAGGAGGACAGTGGAGGGCTGGGGAGGATAGTGGAGGGCTGGGGAGGATGGTGGAGGGCTGGGGAGGATGGTGGAGGGCTGGGGGATGGTGGAGGGCTGGGGAGGATGGTGGAGGGCTGGGGAGGACAGTGGAGGGCTGGGGAGGATGGTGGAAGTCTAGGGAGGACAGTGGAGGGCTGGGGAGGATAGTGGAGGGCTGGGGAGGATGGTGGAGGGCTGGGGAGGATGGTGGAGGGCTGGGGGATGGTGGAGGGCTGGGGAGGATGGTGGAGGGCTGGGGGATGGTGGAGGCCTGGGGAGGATGGTGGAGGGCTGGGGCGTGTGGAGGGCTGGGGAAGATGGTGGAGGGCTGGGGAGGATGGTGGAGGGCTGGGGAGGATGGTGGAGGGCTGAGGGGTGTGGAGGCCTGGGGAGGATGGTGGAGGGCTGGAGGATGGTGGAGGGCTGGGGAGGATGGTGGAGGCCTGGGGAGTGTGGAGGGCTGGGGAGGATGGTGGAGGGCTGGGGGATGGTGGAGGGCTGGGGAGGATGGTGGAGGGCTGGAGGATGGTGGAGGTCTGGGGAGGATGGTGGAGGCCTGGGGAGTGTGGAGGGCTGGGGAGGATGGTGGAGGCCTGGGGAGGATGGTGGAGGGCTGGGGAGGATGGTGGAGGGCTGGGGAGGATGGTGGAGGGCTGGGGAGGATGGTGGAGGGCTGGGGAGGATGATGGAGGCCTGGGGAGGATGGTGGAGGGCTGGGGAGGATGGTGGAGGGCTGGGGAGGATGGTGGAGGGCTGGGGAGGATGGTGGAGGGCTGGGGAGGACGGTGGAGGGCTGTGGAGGATGGTGGAGGTCTGGGGAGGATGGTGGAGGGCTGGGGAGGATGGTGGAGGGCTGTGGAGGATGGTGGAGGTCTGGGGAGGATGGTGGAGGCCTGGGGAGGATGGTGGAGGGCTGGGGGATGGTGGAGGCTGGGGAGGAGAGTTGGAGGGGGAGAGATTGCCTATATTCCTAAGGGGCTGAATGGCTTTTGTCTGAACCAAGGCCCTGTTTCCACCAGAGACTGATACACAGTACTCAACAAATGTCTTCTCACTTATTTGGGTAAAGTTGGAGTCATTGGCTGGGGCGAAGTCTGTAAATCTCGGGAAGATGCCTGATAACAGCAAAAAATCTAATGCTGTTCAAGCTCTTGAATTTTTTTCTGCTGGGAAACTTGTGGTTCAGGCTCAGAGGAGAATGTGGCGCCATCTAGTGTCCGAGTCCGTGTACAGGAACGGTATCTTAGTTTCAACTCTGGTGTCAGCTCGTGAGCTGTTACAGACAAGCCATAAGCCTACTATTTAAAAAGACCCACACGTGCACTTTTACAACTCATGTACCTTCCTCCTCATTAATTACCTTTGGAAACCTAAATATAAGGAGTTTTGTTCATATGAATCTTTGAAACAGTGGTTCCAAGGACTTTTCTCCTTCCCACATCCACCTAGTCCAGAGGGCAGGCAAGTCAGGTGGGAAGACACTTCAATCATAACCTCCCCTAATTGTGAATCTGTGTTAAATGTCACACTCTGTGGGACACACGTATTATCTGACACAGCTCAGGTGACCATCCTAAGGAATGGGTTGTCTCTGACAAAATCTGATTTCTAATATGCCCAGGATGCAAGCCTGCATGCTCGCACTGAGTACTCTGCACTGGCAGTTAAGAAACTGGGTTTTGAATTCAAACTCCAACCCCTACCAATCTGTCTGCCGGTAGGAAAGATTCTTGTGTTCTATGCCTCAATCTCTCCACTAACAAATAAAGCCCATGGCACTGACTGACTTCAGGGAGTTGCTACAAGGTTTCAAGGAGTTACTAAATCTCTTTTGCTTAGGACATAATAAAATAGTAAGTAGTGCTTAACAATTGACCATGGTGCAGGGAGCTGGGATCTCAAAGCTTGTCAAATGACCTGCCTGCCATACATCATCAAGATGTGTGTTTAGAGTCCTGTCTGCACACCTGAGGCCCTGAGAGTCTCCCAGGGCTTGATGCTCACGCACATTGACATCTTAACCCATTTAAGGCTCTGGCTCCTGTAGGCACTTGCAGTTTTTAGATCCTTGCAGTTTCCAAGATGAATACATGGAAATTGTTACCCTGAGAAATGGAAGCTTTGTGGGACTCTTTGAAGGCCTGTGACGTCACAGTGTTGTACATCAAAGATCTTTGGGTTTTCTTATTGTACTGTGTGGTTTGTCCTCCAAAGTCAGGGGTCTACTAGCTAAGAGCTCAGGCACAGGCAGGTCATCCCTCAGCCCAACCTGGGCTCTGTGTTCTTTCTGACTGGCTTCCACATTGTTTATCTTCTTCCCTTCTTCAGAGGAGGAAACTGGGGCTCCAGCAGGCAAGAAGGAATAGATGAGAAAGTGAAGTTTGCAAAGAGACAGCTCGGAGACAAGCCCCACAGGCCCCAAGGAAGCCCGTAATAGGCAAGACTCCTAGAAATCAAATGCCCCCCCCCAGTGGCTGTTTCCATGTGTCTCCAAGAGAGGGCAGTGTAGAGCAGAGGACAGGATGGGGCCAGGTGGCTGCATTGAAGGTCATATAGTTGGGAAACCTTTGTGACTTGTAAGATATGGCACCTGGCCCAGATTTTCCTCATGATCTTTTCTATTGGAGCATTTTGTAATCCTGAGTGGAAAGAACGGATGGGAATCAGTCAGGAATTCCAAGGAATCAAGAAACAAGGTGGGCATGCTGGGAAAATTATTTGTGGGGACTCAAACATTTTTAAGTCAGCCCATTGTGGGGAAAGCTTTAAACAGGTTCTCCCAGAGTCACTTGTCCGACTCAGGAGGCTTATCAGGGCACCCCAAGTTGTTGAGAGTCCAGCATAAGAGTGACCTCCTGCTCTTTCTTGGGGGTGAATGCTTAATCCCAAAGGCATCATTAAAGATGATGGCACCACACACTGGTGGTCCCCATCTCTGTGGTTTGTGACAGTAGGTCTGGTTTCCTTTGGAGATGGAAATTCCTTCCAGAAGCATCTTGATGCTGAGCCCATGCTGGCTTCGGGGTCCCTTGGCAGAGATGGAAAGTGGAATCAGCAATGAAGCTCTTCCAGGCGCAGCCCTGACAGCCATAGACTGTGCTTGGGATACCCTCATCAAATTTGTTCTTTTTCATTTCATACACGTGTATAATCTGTTCTGATTACTGTTGCCCCTTCCCCCTCCCTTCTCCCTTCCTACCTCTCCACTACTCACCCTTCCCTACATTCTTGTCTTTTTATTTTGTGACCTGCTGAGCTTAACTAGGGTGGTCTCTGGCTATACTGAAGTCTAGAAGGCTCATCAGTGGGTATGCAACTGAAGACAATGACCACCTATCTTAATGAGGGTTTCTGTTGCTGTGAAGAGACACTGTGACCACGGCAACTCTTATAAAGAAAAACATTAAGAGTTTTAGTCCTTTATCAACATCAGGGGAAGCATGGTGGCACAGAGGCAGACATGTGCTGGAGAGGTAGCTGAGAGTTCTACATTGGGATCAGTAGGCAGCAGGAAGAGAGAGAGAGATTGGGCCTGGCTTGAGCATTTGAAACCTCAGAGACCACCCCCAGTGACACACTTCCTCCAACAAGGTCACACTTCCTAACAGTGTGACTCCCTGGTGACCAAGTATTCAAATCTATGGCCCTATGGGGGCCATTATTATTCAAACCACCACACCACCTTTCCCTTAGAACCTTCTAGCAGCTCGTAGTTCACTGAGAAGGGAGGAGAAGGGGCCTACAAGTTCCTCCTTTCTCACTTCACAACCGTTGACAGGCCCAGTCTTGCAAAGGCCATTGCAGACAGTTAGCTGCAGCTGCTGTGAGACAACGACTGAATGACTCAGTCATGCCCAGGAGATAGTTCTCTCCCAGCCCGACTCCTTACTTTCTGACCCTTACATTCTTCCCTCCCTCTCTTCCTCAACGCTCTCTGAGCCCTGGACAGGGTGATATAAATGCCCTGTTTAGGGCTGAGCATTTAACCATCATCATCATCACCATCCTCACCATCATCATCATCACCATCATCACATCATCATCATCATCATCATCACATCATCATCACCACCATCATCATCACCACCATCATCATCACCATCATCACCACCATCATCACCACCATCATCATCACATCATCATCACATCATCATCATTATAGTTTTTGTTTGTTTGTTTTGAGACAGGGTCTCTCTCTCCAGAGCCCTCACTGTCCTGGAACTGACTCTGTAGACCAGGCTGGCCTTGAACTCACAGAGATGCACTTGTCTCTGCCTCCTGAGTGCTGGGATTAAATGTGTGCTCCACCATGCTTGACTATCGCATTATTCTTAGGGCCTTGAGTAGCCATGGATCTCGGAATTCTCTGCCATCACTGCAAAAAGAAGCTTCTCTCATTAGTGCTGAGAGTAGCATTTGTCTATAGGTATAAACAGAATATTTAGATGGCAGCTTGGTGTCATTAATTTAGCTAAACAACAGCAGTGAGATCCCCCTAGGGCCTAAGATCCTAAGACCAATTGACTGTGCTTATATTACCACAAGTAATTCCCTCTTACAGAGCAGGCCTCAAATCCAGTCAGAGAACAGTTAGTTACCCTCATAACAGCCACGCCGCTATTATACCAGTGGGTACACACTGTGGGTTGGTACTGTAGCTCATAGGGTTCATGGTTGGGTGAGACCCCAGATTGCCTTGTTTCCCCCAGCAGCCTGTGTAGCACCTTCCAGCACTGTGAAAGCTGCCAGCAGAGAGGAAACTTCCAGTCAGTTCTAGCTTGACTTTTCTGTAGGTTGCAACTAAGGTGTGTGGTGTCTTCAGCAACAAGGCTCGGGCAACCGTGAGGGATGGCAAGAGCCTGCATTGTTCTGTGAGTCTTTGGGGCTTCCTGACCTGCAGCTCACAAGGAGGTACCCCACATCTGACACTGCGACTTTTGTTTAATACCCACGGAATTTGGAAATAGCATTGTCCAACCCTGCAGGTTGGATATCTCTCCTCCCCCCTCCCCTCCCCTTGGTGTTCTCCTCTCTCTCTCTCTCTCTCTCTCTCTCTCTCTCTCTCTCTCTCTCTCTCGTTTTTAACTTATATTTTTCATTGCCTACAAAGTGGTAAGTTTCCATATAGATTTTTTGTACACCCTTCATTTTGGTTAATGTTTCCCTCTTCCTCATGTCCCCTATGCCCCCCCCATCATGTTTAACCCCCCCTCCCTGACCCTGGCATCCCCTCCCTGGTTTTTCAGTGTGTGGGTGTTTTGCCTGCAAGTATGTCTGTGCCCTCTCTGTTTTTATATCGCCTATGTTCTGCCCTCCTCCCCGCTAGGTGTCCCCCACTACAATGGCCCTTTTCTTCTTTCCTGATGTCTGTAGATACTTAGAGTCAATTAAGTGACAGAATCAAGAACAGCATCTTAAAAGAGCTTTAAATGTTTCCCTTGTCAATGAGAGCAATCAGGCATGGCGGGTAGCTCCAGATCCACGCATCTTCTACCAGATTCAGAACACACAAATCCAGTGCCAAACTTACGAACTTGGGACAAGGGAGACTTGTTCAGAACCCTCCCACATTCTCGTTTTCCCACACTGTTGGACTTGTTCCTGAAGCTATTGGAGATGGGACAGCCTTTAGAAGCACAGGCTTTGGGGGTGTATGAGCTAGGTGTGTGATGTGGGACAAGTTAGATTCTTTTCCTTGGCTCCTCACTGAAAAGTTTCTGCACCCCGATAAGCCTCTCTGCCGATGCAGCAATCTAAATCAGACCAAATGAAACCGAATTAAGAAAAAGCCCCAGTTTGATGGGTAAAGCGCTCCTGGGTGACCTTCTGGCCCCACAGAGAAGAGACAGGGGAGACTGAAAAACCACGTGTCTGAGGTGTAGTTTAAATACCCGATGGGAGTGGTCTTGAGCATCTCTGGGGGAGGGTGGTGGTTGGTGGGCTTTCTGAGGGGCAGGGTCTGGGGAGAGAGAGGTGAACCTTCCACATAATCATCCCAGACTCTTCGGGTCTATGGGTGCCAGGGTGCCAGAGGCTGAGATGGAGCTTCCACCAGACCACTCACATGTAAAATGAGAGTGATTCTAAGCAGAACCTACCTTGTTGGGTATTTGGGGGATCAAGTCTACAAAGAGCTTAAAAACATTTTAGTGCACGATGGTGATTTATGGAACATAAACATACTTGGCTATATGTGATTAATGTGTACTGAGAAAACAATTCCAGAAGAAAATACGTTAGAGTTGTGTCTTCTCATTCTGTTTCTAACAAGGTGGAATAAAGGGCTGGATTAACCGCCTGCCTGAAAGCGCTCAGTAGTAAGGACAGAATGAGAGCTTTTCAAAAGTAGGCTGTTACTCTTGTTTTAAACCCTAACTCATTTATTCATTTTAACACGTGTGGGAACATGTTCAATTATTAAAACCCTTTACAGACGAGGAAGTCAAGGCTTGGGGTAGGGTCTCTTAACTGGTTAGAGGTAAAGATCTGGGCATCTTTCTTTCTGTTTATACATTGTTGTTGAGACCTGGTGTAGCCGCCTACCTGTCTCCTGCATGTCTCTAACGTCACCACTAGAGGCGCTGTTCTGAAAACTGCGCCACTAGTGAGGAAATGAGATACCCTGCTCCCTCCTCCTGGCTCTACTCAACCTCAAACGTGTGTTGTCTCTCTCCCATTGCTGGGGGCGGGGGAGGGCGGGGGAGGGCGGTGGCGTTTAAAATAACCTCTATTGGCCCAAGGCGTCACCTCTGCAGGTTACTCACCAGCCTCCTATTCTCAGCTCCCCTCTCTACTACCAAGATGGTTCCTCCCAGGTCACCACTTCCCCTCTTTATCTCTCTTAACCTCTTACCCTCCTATTCCAGGTTCCCACTTCCCCCTGTCTCACCTGCACCTGCTCGTCCTACGCCACACCCCCTTGGGATCTACGGGAGCCCTTTTCAGCAGACCTGCACTGAGTGCTTGCTCTCCACTCTCTTTCCAGCTGTTCTCTGTAGGATGTCACAAGACTGACGCACGGTGCAAGCTTATGCAATTCACCGTGCTCCGTGTGAGCTCATTATTTATTCCACCAAAGCTGTCTTCTCCAGTAAACCATATGGGAGCAAATAGCTTTTCCATCTTCCAGCATCTCATGTCAGAAACCTTCCTCCCCATCACCGTCCATACGCAGTGGCTGAATCTTATTGGCAAATGTTTCTTGAGAGCTGTCCCTGATCTCCTGGACCATGAGCCTACTGTCTTGCTTGGTCTCTTGCTCCTAAACAGTGTCCTTGTGTACCCCAGCAGTAATACACACAGAGCCACTGTGGGTTTTAACAAGGCAAATCTAATTATATTATGCTCTTGCTTACAACCACAGTGGATCATGGTGTTTACAGCATGTAGGAGCAAAATATTTGACGACAATCACACAGAAAGCAAGAAGTGGGATATGGAAAGATGCTGTGGTGAGGTTCCAATGTGAAGTAGCATCATATGCTTGAAAGCCTGTGAGTTAAGATGTAGCTGGGTATGATGGCACACACCTTTAATCCCAGTACCCAGGAGGCAGAAGCAGATGGATCTCTGTGAGTCTGAGGCCAGCCTGGTCTACAGAGTGAGTTCTAGGCCATCCAAGGGCTATACAGCTCTGTGTCAAAAAAAAAAAAAAAAAAAAAAAAGAAAGAAAGAAAGAAAAGAAAAAGGGAAAAGAGAAAAGAAAGATGGTTCTTAGTAATCCTAAGTGTTCACTAAAGTCACAAACAAAAAGTGATATTGTAGTAAATGAGCCAAGAGAGGAGGGAACTTGTGTAGGGGGAGAAATGATTCCAAGGGCTGGAGTGGTAGTTCAGTGGTAGAGTGCTCTCCTTGTACACATGAGACCCTAGGTTCAATCCCCAGTGTTGGAAAAAAAATCCTAAGAGCATAAAGAACACGTTGGGAGTGGTGGGTGTGGTCATTGTGCTGTTGGGGTGATGGGGTGATGGCACATGGGCATGTTCATAGGTTAAAGCCCCCAACTGTGTGCTGTGATGTGGTTCACGGTAGATTCCTAAGCCGTGTGCTGTGATACGGTTCACAGTGGATTCCTAAGCCTCTGCATCTGTTCCTGTACCAGATTCCTATTTCTAGGTTCCTGCCCTGACTTCTCTTCATGATGGACTACAACAGTAAGCTGAAATAACCCTTTCTTCACCAAGTTTCTTTTGGTTGTGCTGTGATACGGTTCACAGTGGATTCCTAAGCTGTGTGCTCTGATATGTTTCACAGTAGAAACCATGTGCTATGATACGGTTCACAGCAGAAGACCCTTCCTCTCCAGCCAAGCTGCTAAGAGGCTTCTTAATGCTGGACTCTGGGTCACTGTCTTTGTCATCACATCTGTGTCATTTCCAGCATAAGAGAGAAAAATAAAGTCAGTGCTCCTGTTCTTACATCGGCTCTGCAGCATCCAGCGGCTCCTTCTGGGACTCTCCCTCTGTGCCGGTTGTTTTCTGTCACCTTGACACAGTCTGGGGTCATTTGGGAAGAGGAAATCTCCATTGAGAAAATGCCCCCACCAGATTGACCTGTGGGAGTATTTTCTTGATGGTGAGGGCTCAGCCCATGGTAGGTGGTGCCACCCCTGGACTGGTGGTCCTGGATTGTCTAAGAAGGCAGGCTGAGCAAGCCACGGAGAGCAAGCCCGTAAGCAGCTCCCCTCTATGGCCTCTGCATCAGTTCCTGCACCAGATTCCCGTTTCTAGGTTCCTGCCCTGACTTCTCTTCATGATGGACTACAACAGTAAGCTGAAATAACCCTTTCCTCACCAAGTTTCTTTTGGTTATGCGGTAGAACCCTAAGACTTACCCTTCCCAGGAAACTGTGAACGTTGCATTCTCTGTAGCCTTCCTTTTATTTTTCTCTTACTTCCTGTCAACCGATTCCTTTCTTGCATCTCTTCCTGGCTTTCCACCACCTAAAATGTAGCTGAGGTTCAGAATCTTTCCCTGGGTGTACAGCAGTGTTGATTTTCTTACACATAGTCTGCTGAGCTTGGTCCAGGAGGTACAGTGTGGTCCTCAGAGGCTTTTCTGGGCCTCTAGCTTCCACCCTTCACGTCTCTATTCTCACCACCCTCCCTCCCCACCCCCATCCCTGCCCACTGCAGGACCTGCAGAGCAAAAACATGAGGCCAGGGAACTTCTCTCCACTAAGTCTCCCATGGAACAGGGAAACCACACCCCCATCCGATGTCTCAGAAGAGAGATGACCTTGAACTGTTGTACGCACACAGAACACTGACCTCTTGAGATATGCCAGGACTTCATGCGAGCATGGGTAGTGCATGTGCGTGTGTGTGTGTGTGTGTGTGTGTGTGTGTGTGTGTGTGTGTCTTTATCTTAGCCACAAGTTTAAAAAGTAATATTAGGAACAATGATATGGCTCAGAGAGGGTTTGCTGGCAAGCCTGATAACCTGTGTGATCCTGGAACCCAGTGGCTGTACACCATGGGTGTGGATTCTGTAAAGCAATTTCTTTTGTGCTTTCTTCAAGAGACTTTCATAAGTGCAAAGGCAAATTGCACTGTTTCGGGTGGAGGTAGCAGGGATGCAAAACCCAAGTAACCAACAATCACACAGGGTAATTACGGAGGAAGGGGAGAGAGTCTATCGGCCATGCATGGGGGAGGGTATTGTTTTTCCTTAGTATTCTTCATGTGGAGGTGAAACAGCCATGAGGATGAGCCCATTTCGTGCCAGGTTGGAACAAAATCTTTTAGTTCTTACTAAGGTGGAAAACATACTGTTTGTTGGGAGGATAATCAATGTCTTGACCTTCTTCAGGCTCTGGGTCTCCTAGCGGGAGGCTGTGACTCAGCTTCTGTGACATATGGCTCTAGTCTAATGAAGGGCCTGACCCCATGAGCCCTGGGTAATGAAGCCCTGTGTTTACACTTTTCACCTCAGTGAGAACATGGACTTCCTGCTGACCTGCTCAGTCTCCCCTTACATGCTAGCAGTGTCCACAAAGCCTGTGTGTGAGTGTGTGAGTGTGAGTGTGTGTGTGTGTGTGTGTATGTTGTTTTATTTTTTTTTTTTGAGACAGGGTCTTTCTTTGCCACCATGGCTGTCCTGGAACTCAGAATGTAGATTAGATTGGCCTTGAACTCACAGAAAACCCTCTGCCTGCTTCCCAAGTGCTGTGATCAAGGGTGGCATGTGCCACTATGCCTGGACTAGGCCTGATCTTAAAAAAAACTTCAACTGTCAATGTCCTTGACTGTTGTTACTAATTGCCATACACTCGGTGCCACATAATAATATGAATTTATTCCCTTAAGAGTTCTGGAAGCCATAGGCCAAGAGGAAGGAGGAGGGGAGAGATTTGCCTTACACTAAAAAGACAGTCACTGCTGAGATGGGATCTAATTCTGTGTTAGGACCCTCTGTCCTTCTGCTGCGCTGGGATTTGAGGGTGAGCTTCGGTGGGTGGCTGGGATCCTTGCCACGTAAATCATAGGTTTGCAGAGTGGAAGTGATGAGTGGGCTTGTGCCCGCAGGGTGTGGGAAGGACTGACTCAAACGTTGCAGAAGCTATACATTCAGCTCTACTTTGTGGAAAAAAAAAAAAAAACAAAACATCAAAGGCTTTGCTCTGCAAAACAATTCCCAGAACACTGTAGTAAGGACAGCGGTGGCCAGGCTAAGGGAGAGGAAGTAGTTAACCCATGACAGTAGTCTACAGGCTGCGCAGTCTGTCCGATTTCAAAGCCATATTCTTAATGATGGTATTAAGAACAAGAGGAAAATTAAGAGTACATGTTTCTATATACTCTAATAGCAGGGCATTTTGCTATTTTGTTTAATTTACCTGCAAGGTTGAATTAATAATACTCCAAGGATAGAATGGAAATTTATGGAGATATTCTGGGCACCAAGAAGTTGAATAACTTATCTAATGCCACAGAATCAGACAGCATCAAGGGCAGAGAGAGATCCCTGAAGCAAAGTCAACTGTTGGGACCCCTGCAGGAAGAGTCCCTGGTCATAAAAGTGACACCTGAAGAGGTTGAAGGACTGTCCCCTTTCCAAAGGACAGAGGTGTCAGTGAATGGGTGATGGCAAGGTAAAGTCCAGCTCCCTGCCTATGGCCACAGGGCCTCTGTGGTGACCTGGTTCCTACTTTCACAGGGTGTCTCCTGTTCTCTAACTGCTCTGGTCTTTCCTCCAGAGCCTTTGCATGGATTAGGCCCTCTGCCTAGAATGCGCTGTCTGCTTCTTGCTGACAATCCCCTGTCCTTCAGCCCAGACATCCACACCCATTTCAGGCAGCCTTCCTTACTCCCCAGCCAAAATGACTCCAGAGTTTCTTATCTATAGCAGCTAGTCTGTCCTACAACATTGTGGCTTGTGTTTCTTTGCATTCACAATTTGTTTGTCCGTTAACTTTTCTTTTTTTTTGGTTTTTCAAGACAGGGTTTCTCTGTGTAGCTTTGCGCCTTTCCTGGAACTCACTTGGTAGCCCAGGCTGGCCTTGAACTCACAGAGATCTGCCTGGCTCTGCCTCTCGAGTGCTGGGATTAAAGGCCTGTGCCACCACTGCCCGGCTCTTCCATTAACTTATCATTTCTACCCTTAAGACTCTAGTAATCTTCACGGAGTGCTGGAGGGCCTGGTCTGACTATTGACAACTCTGTCTCCCAGCGCCGGGGGCACAGCAGGACCTGAATGAGCAAGCATTGACTGGGTGGACGAAGGTGAAGAGGCTCTCTAGGACCCGAAGTGGGGAGAAGAGCATCTGTAAGGCATGAGATTTACAGAGAACAGGGGTTGTGGGGTGTTCATCTGTGGGATATGGCTGTGGTAGTGATGGAGATATGGCAGAGGAGATGCCGAGGAGGTAGGGTGGGCTTGCATGGGGTATTGGATGCCAACTTAGAAAATGTGGAGAGAGCCTGTACAGGATCGTGAGTGGGGGATGTGTCACTCTCAGACTCTGCTGGTTTATAGATCATTTGGTTGAGCATGAAGAATGGATTAAGCCTTGGTTGGGGGTATAGCTCAGTTTGGTAGTGTGCTGCCTACCATGCATGAAGCCCTGGGTTCAGTTCCCAACACTGCAGAGACCAGGCATGGTGGCCTTATACCTAGAATCCCAGTACTCAGGAGGAGCATGCAGGAGGACCAGAAGTTTAAGTCCATCCTTGGCTATACAACAAGTTCAGTGCTAACCTGGCAAACTGGAGACGCTGTTTCAAATAAAAGAATTAGAGTAGGTTTAGGCTGGGCAGGGTGATCGGCTGGAAAGTGTTGAATTGCCCAGAAAGGAGCAAGGCATTGAATGCATTGCTTTTCCTGGAGATGTTGCCCATGATTTAGGTGACTGTGTTTTATGTTTTCATTTGCTTTTTTTTTTTTTTTTTTTTTTTTTTTTGAGACAGGGTTGCATACTGTCACCCAGGACAGCGTTGAACTTGTTATGTAGCCCAGGCTGACCTTGAACCTATAACTTAGTGCTTGCTGCATGTTTACATTGATTCAGTATCATACCTCAGTCCATTTGCAGCATGTATTGTCAGGACTTCACCTTCAGTCTCCTCTGAGTCATGCCAAAGGTTCCTCTCATGGAACTAGATATCTGCAGGGGTCTATTGTAGGGCATATTCTCTGATATCTCTGGTGAGATGGAGTCTCCATTGCCCACAGTGGGAGGCTGGTGGTCAAAGAACCTTCCTATGAGATGTCTTCCTTTGTCTGGCTTCCTTGAGTCTTTTCAGTGTTCAACAAGCAAATGAATGACTTCCATTCAGATCCTTGTCTCAAGGTCTGTTTCTGGGAGATGGTAGCTTTGGACATTGCCTTTCTCCATGTACACTTCTGGGAAGCTTGCAAATAACAGAGATGTAGTTTTCAGTGTGGAGACCGAGAAGCCCAGCATCAAGTGCTGGAGATTTAGTGCCGGGTAGTGATTCACAGATGGAAGCTGCCTGCCATGTTTTCCCGTGGTGGAAGGGAGATGGAACTCCTTTCTAAAGTCACACCATGTCAATAGACTCAATCACACCCACGAGTCTCTACCTCCTAATGCTGTCACCTTGGGGGTTAGGATTTTGATAGAGAATTTGGGGCGGGAACTAACATGCAGTCTGTACCAGACAGCATTCCTTAAATACACTGTACTCTCTGGCTTAGGTCTTTTGTGTTAGTTGTCTGGGTTTGCAGACACATGCAGCCGTGACTGGCTTTTATGTGAGTGCTGGGGATTTGAACTCAGGTCCTTACACGTCACTGATGGAGTCATCTCCCCAGCCCCTGCGTTTGCCCTGCCTTGCCATTCCTGGCCCCTCTTAAAAATTTCATTCCACATGTTCATTGCACATAGTGCTGTGTTTTCTTTTCCCTTTTCCTTCCTTTCTTTTATTTTGAGACAGACTACTTATTATGTAGTCCAGGATGGCCCGAAACTTGCAATGTAGCTCAGGGTGGCCTCTAACTTGTTATCTTTCTTCCTCATCTCAGCTTATTAAATGTTGGGCTTACAGGCAAATAGCACCATATCTGGCTCCATTTAGCCTTTCACTGCTGTTGGAAGAGTTTGGTGTGCAATAGGATATATATATATATATATATATATATATATATATATATATATATTACATGAGTATTGGGATCAGATGTGATATCAGAATACTTCATAACTAGAAAGCTAGGCATGATCCAGCTGGAATAGATGCTCACTGGAAATGGCTGATAAAGCCTTGCTGGGCATCCTGACTGACTCTCTTAGCCTTGTCTGGGGCAGTTGAAAATCTGGGGCTTTGCTCACCAGCAGATCAAGTGATTCTGGGACAGGGCATTGCCAAAACTAACATCTCTGCTGGTGTTGCTGTAATTTGCAGAAGGAAGGGGGAACTCTCACCTCCAGAGCATTTAATCTTTTGCCAGACCCTCACCCAGGCCCTTTATAGCTGTTATTTAACTTAACATCATGGCCTCTGTTGTTTGATTTCAAAATAAACCCAAGTTGCCTGCTCCAAGTTTTTTTTCCTCTGGGCCTTCCCTTTCCTGTCCCTGTGGCCACTTTAACACTGCACCTGGCAGGTAAAAAGGCACTCAGGAGACCCTGTGGTTGATTCACACCAGGTGGGGAAAAGGGAGTGGGCTGCCCATGTGGTTCCACTGGGACAAGACCCCCAACAAAACCAGAAGGGGTTGTGCCATGAGTGCCAAACATGGAGTGCCTTTTGCATCTGGGTTCCCACGTCATCTTTCTCTGTCACAGGTAACACTGAAGAGCCTTGTACTGAAGCAGGCAGGTTGGCCTGGGGGTTCACAGATAATGGCCTGGGCCACCGTTGTTATGTAATAATGAGTCGTGCAACTCATTATTACCGTTTTAATGAGAACACTGTCTGCTTTGTGTGGATTTTGGCTCTTTTTAAGACCAGGTCTCTAAGTCAGGCTTGGAAAATAGCAGTGGCAATGGGCCCCACTCCTGGGTTTCCAGTGCATGGAGTGTCAGCTCAGACACTCTGCAGAGCCTGGATTCTGTCAGTCTTTTAAAAGGTGGTTGTTGGCGGTGGCACCAAGAAAGAATAAAGCTGTCAGAATCAGGAAGTGAGACCCCCCCTTCCTGAGGAAGATGGCTTCCTTTCTGTATTTCTGCCCCAGCATCTCAGGACCTTAGGGGCGAAAATGAATGTGTTGTTTCTTTTTTACAGTCAATCAACGAATTCTTTAGCATCTTACAACATACCAGGCACTGAGTCAGGAGCTAGAGATGCAGCAGTGAGCAAACAGAGATGTCCTGTTCGTTCTTTTATTCATTCAATTGTTGCCTGACTCATGAGGTTAGATCCTGTGACGCATGAAGAGAAGAAAGCAGGGTGTCCCGAGGCCTGCTCTGTCTTTGAACCTGACTTTGAGAGTCTGAGGGGGTGGGTTCTCTAGGAGTTGGATGACCTTGGACAAGTTAACTGGTCTGTCTGTGCTTATCAAACTACCACGACAGTCCTCATTGTTATCTTAGAACTGGTGGCTATAGGGTGGGCTTAAATGTCAGGTCTTTAGAACAGTATACAGTAAGTGCTCAGTAAATGCTGGATAATAAAGTACTATTAATGTAGTCAGGGATCACATGGGTCGGATCACACGGGTCAGATCGCAGGCTGTCTAACATGAAGCCTGTGTGACTCAGGGTGGAAACAGAGCAACACATTCTTCTGAGGGAGCACGCTCCCCGGGAATGAGGCATCAGCATCCGGCAAAAGGGAACAGATGAACAGAGACAGGGATGTTTGGGGACTGGTCCAAGGTGAAGGTTAGAATAACACGGCCTTGGGCCCAGATGGACACGAATCCTGGCTCTAGCCCCTCCTTTCGGTGCTTTTGGGTTCAGTAGTTGAGCCTCTTTGGGCCCCTGCAATAGGAAACTCATCACACCTATCTATCATACATCACACATATCACTATCATACACACAGCCCATGTTTCCCCAGCCACCCCAACTGTGTCAAAGAATTTCTCTTGAGTTACCGACAACTCTTTCTAAATGAAAGTCCAAGGCTGTGCTCACGCTAACCAGTTTGTCCTTCCCTGGCTCCAGGGTTTCCTGAGCTGTGGTGTCAGGCCAACGGTGGTCTCTCAGGCTGCCTTGGCCTGGTTTGCGCTGCTGTAACAGGATACCATGGGCTGGATGATTTACAAAGAAAACACATTTATTGCCTACAGTTCTGGAGACAGAGGGGCCTCAAGGTCACAGTACCAGCGTGTGGGGAGGGCCTTTCTGCTGCCGCGTTCCATGGCATGAGGTTAGAGGATGAGAGAGGGTGAGAGAACTTATGGCAAAAGCCCTTCTGCTCATGAGGCCTGAGCTCTCTTGGCCAGACCACCCCTTTTTGACCCTATCTCCCAACACTGTTACACCGAGGGCCACATGTCTAACATGGCTTTTCCCAAGGGGCCCACTCAAACCTTAGCAAGTTCGAAATTATTTCAATAAAACAACTCTTTGTGCTGTTTTCAGGGCAGTCTCTGGTTCATGAATCCCAGGCACAGTTAGAGACAGCTGGAGACAGAAACCCAAACTCAGAATCATACTGCTCCTCTGCTGTCCTGAACTCTCCTTTGAGAGATCTGCTATCTTTCTGGTGTCCCTAAGCTATGTGTGTGCATGCATGTGTATGTATGTGTGCATATCCATGCACCATCTGCCTTGGGAACTCTGGGCAAGCCTATGAATCTCTTCTCACTGTCAGAGTTATGGGTGCTGCTCACATACTATAGCTTGCTGCCTATGTGCTAAATGAAAAAATAAAGGTCATATTTTGGTTGTAGGTTATTGAAAATTAAGGTGTAATATTTGCTTCCTGAGTTCTGTCCATCAGTGATTTGGGATGTGTGGGCTACAGATGTCCCTCGTATATCTCATGTTGCAGATTAAGCTGTTCCAAAGCTACACGGCTTAAGCTAACATTTGGTTATACCTTACAGATGTGTGTGCAGGAAGCCAGGCTGGGGGCGGTCTGCTAATGATAGTGCAGCTGCACATGGTATAGAACCGCTTTGGTGGCTTTCATCTGACATCTGGAGCCTCCAGGAGACTGAGAGAGAAAACTCCTGGAAGGAGGCTGTGCCTGCGAAAACTGATGGACTGATTAAAACTGCGGTCATGTGTGGAGCGACTGGAATGTTACAGGTCTGGAAGCTAACTTCCTTATCTAGCTTTAGACCCCTGAATGTCAAACAGCCATTCCTCACCCACCTCTGTGTCAGAAATCATATCCTGTGACTAATAGTTCCCAACCTTTTGAAATCTGTTAACCTAGAGATCTTAGCGGATTCCACCAACACCAAAGCTTAGAATGTCACCAGAGAGCATCTGCAGCCTGTAGGAGGGACTACCCCACCCTGCTGTGATGGTCTCTGTCCCGTAAAACTATAAAACTGCATAAACTGCTTCCGCAGGAAGGAACATGGAATTTGGAGTGACCTAAATCTGTGTTCCTGGGCTATGGTCACCGGGATATGTCTCCAGAATAAACCATCTCTGTTCCCTTTTAAGGCAAGAGATTTATTTATTTATTTATTTTTTTTTTTTTTTTGGTCTTCATCAGCAATACCAAAGGAATAGATACAAATCCAGATCTAGAACTGGCACCAATCACTTCTATCATATTCTATTTGTCAAAGCAGTCTAAGGGCCCAGTTGGCTTCAGGCTGGTTAAGCTGTATCACCTCTCGATGGTCATCTGTAACCATCACAGCAGCTTACGGCGCTCCTTCCCTCAAGGTGCTTATTTCTGGTCTTTTATGCAAATCAGCTTCTTGCAAGCTGGCCCCACGGACCTGTTAGACTAGCTTGCACATCCTCAGCTCCATTGGCCCTTGCACCAACAAGGATCAACCCCTCACATCAACAGACAGTGCAAGGATCAAATGTGACAACAGATGCCTTCAGATACTGACAGCTCCTGTCTCATTCTTTTTTTTTTTCCTTCACAGAATTGCAGCAAATGTACCAAGAATTCGGAGACAAGAGGGCTCTTTGCTTGGAAGCCATCAGGAAATCTTCTGAGGGGGTTCAGAAGAATAACATTGGCCTGGGCCTTCCTTTGTGATCCACCCTCCAGTGGGGCGGATACCTGACACGTGTCTCAATGAATTACTTTCTTACAAGTTGATGAATTTGGTGTAGCTATTTCTCCAATTCAGGCAGGGAAACTGAGGCTCAAGAGTAGTGAGCAGTTTGCTCACAATCACCCAGTAAGAACAGCATTGAGGTCAATACCCAGACACTAATTACAGAGTCCGTAAGTAGTTGTTTTTCTTGTTGCTGTGACTAAATACTCAACAGACGCAGTTTAAGGAAGGGAAGGGTCATTTGGCTCTGAGCTTGAGTCCATCATGGCTGGGAAGACAGCATGGTGGCGGGGGGGGGGGGGGGGTGGTCACATGGTGTACAGACTAAGGAAGCAGAGAGAGGGGGGAGAGAGAGAGAGAGAGAGAGAGAGAGAGAGAAGGAGAGAGAGAGAGAGAGAGAGAGAGAGAGAGAAGCGAGAGAGAGAGAGAGAGAGAGAGAGAGAGAGAGAGAAGGAGAGAGAGGGAGAGAGAGAGAGAGAGAGAGAGAGAGAGAGAGAAGGAGAGAGAGGGAGAGAGAGAGAGAGAGAGAGAGAGAAGGAGAGAGAGAGAGAGAGAGAGAGAGAGAGAGAGAGAGAAGGAGAGAGAGAGTAGTTGTTGTCTGTTTGTTTGTTTGTTTGTTTGTTGTTGTTTGTTTGTTTACTTCTTTGATTCTTTACTCTTTTTACTCTTTTGGGGGGCCTGCCACCCAACTCCAAATAAAACACATGGACGGAGAATTATTCTTTCTTATAAGTACATGGCCTTAGTTTGGCTTATTTCTAGCCAGCTTTTCTTAACTTAAATTAACCCATCTACCTTTTGCCTCTGGCCTTTTACTTTTCTCTATTTCTGTATATCTTTTCTTTACTTTTCACTCTGTGTCTGGTTGTGTGGCTGTGTGGCTGTGTGGCTGGCCTCTTTGTCCTCTTCTTTCTTCTCTTGCTCCTCATCCTCTCCTCCCAGATTTCTCTTCCTATTTATTCTCAATGCCTGCCAGCCCCACCTATCCTTTCTCCTGCCTCACTATTGGCTGTTCAGGTCTTTATTAGACCCATAAGGTGTTTTAGACAGACAGGCAAAGTAACAGCTTCACAGAGTTAAAGAAATGCAACACATCTTAAAATAAGATTCCACAACAAGAGAGAGAGAGAGACAGACAGACAGACAGACAGACAGACAGACATGTGATGTGTAGCTCACTCTTCTTTCTCCTTTCTCCTTTTGATCTGGGACCCCAGGGTGTGGTGTGATGTCACCTACTCTCAGGTATCTCTTCCTTAGTTAAACCTTTGTTGTTTGAATCTTAGATGATCTTTTAATAAAAAACCCAGAGCCAGATATCAGGGTGAAAGCTGAAAGATCAGAGAGCAGAACAGCCAGCCACTAGCCTCTATGAGATCAGCTTACAAAGATTGAGTTCCTGTTTCCTCATGCCTTATGTACCTTTCTCTGTCCAGACATCGATTGCTGGGATTAAAGGCATATGTGCTTCCCAGTACTGGGATTAAAGGTGTGTGCCACCACTGCCTGGCTCTGTATTCAGTGTGGCCTTGAACTCACAGAGATCCAGAGGGATCTCTGCCTCCTGAGTGATTGGATTAAGGGTGTGTGCCACCACTGTCTGGACTCTATGTCTAGTGTAGTGGCTGGCTCTGTCCTCTGATCCTCAGGCAAGTTTATTAGGGTATACAATATACCACCACATTTCCCCTCTTTTTGTATAAAAGAATAAAAGGTTATAACTAATATAAGAAAAACTATATACAATAAGTATAATTAAGTACATACAATATATACAGTCAAGAATTACATTAACAATATCCAGTCCATTAACATTTGACAACTTCAGAGTAAATACTCCATTATTTATCCTATTTTGGTGAGTCCAAAATGTTGTATCTAATTCACTTTCTATCCTAACTTGTAGTACCAACTGAAAACTATCTTTTGGTGTCTTTCAAACTTATACACTTTACACTTCTTTAGTGAGTTTCTTTTCTGAATTTGTTAACAAGGAAAACTATAACTATCTAATGTTCAACTCCTTCAGAGACCTGAGAAGGAAATAATATTAACTGAGTAAACAGGAACTATAACTAAGTGACTTCCACAAAATGTGAGAAATAACAGAAACAGCCGGTTGCCTGGATAGCCACTCAAGATTTCTCTGCACCATTGGGACATCCATCTTTGGCCTACAGGCGTAGCATATCTGTCAGACTCATTGAGAAGCAGGATTTTCTGAAGGGCCTTTCCACTTTGTCTTTGCAAGGTGCAGCAGTCCTTTTTTTGTGTCCTGCTTGTCCATTTTGGACAGCATACTGTCAGCAGTTGATGTAAGGTCACTTTCTTACCCAGTGGCTAACTTTGCCACAAATAAAGTAAACACTATATTGACTTTCTTCAATGCCCATTGTCTTCTTGAAGAAGATTGATACTGTGAGGAGCAGACATGTCTCTTAGTCATAAAAAAAGAAAAAAATCTATGTTATCATTTTCAATGCCATATTCTGAAGATCTCTGAAGTGCTTTAAGATGACCTGTCTATCTAAAATATATTTCTGCTTGACCTTGAGAACAGACCTAATATGACTACAGGTTTGATTGTAATGACTAACTACTAACCTGCATTTCTTTATTATCCTAAATAGTTGGCAATAACTTTCAAGGACTGAAAACTGCATTGCATTGTGAAATGAACTGTATAGGAATGATACATTGGACAAGACTAGAAATATATGTAGAAGTATTTTCTAACAAAATCAATCTCAAATTTGTATCAATATACATAATTTATATACAATATACAAAAATCCAATCCAATGTGAAATATTTAAAACTAGTAGTTCCATTCTAAAAGTAGATTCAATAATTTACCTTTTATCTATATCTTTATCCTCTTTTTTCTCTTTCTTTTTTTCAAACAAGAACCCTAAATCTAATCTCCTTTATTTAGCTTTTTTCCTGACCATTAGCAATAACAACTTGTAACCAACCCTCCTAAACAATGACAATTATCCATAACCCATTGAATGACCAAAGCCCACCCACCCTACCTCTTGGGAATGTGGGCATTGTGCTCTTAAAATTACTTCCTGCTGTCTGGGAGCAAAGGCATCTTCAGGGGATCCTGAAAAAGAAAATTGTTGGGTTAATTGTTAAGTCCTGGGAGAGTTAGCTGTTTCATTTGTTGTACATTCTCTGCACAATTGGAAAGTGCAGGCTTGTCTCAAGTCCTTGCTTGAGTAGTCAGTGATGCTGGATCATCTCAGCTAAAAGTCTCGAAATTGTCCTGACCATTTTGTAGCCCAAAGCTGATCTTTGGGTGGTCTTTGTCATCTTAGTGTTATTATCCTGATGGAACAATTGCTGTGTGGCCCCATCATTGTTTTGGAGATTCCAAAGGTCACTGCTGGGGATGATCATGGTTCACTATTGGTGAAATTATTAAGGCCACTCCACTTAGTTAAAAGGAAGATTTATTTAGTGGGTGACTTACAAAAAGGGAAAGGTAGGTCACAGGGTCTGGGGAAGGTGTATCGTAGTCCAGCGGTGTTCTCTGGAGCTCTGCTCGGTCCACCTCCACCATTCAGGGTCCCAGCACAGAGAGCGCTTGCCCATCCAGGTCTCGGGTCTCCAGGTGCCTCCCCCGGGCCCGCCTCAGGCGTGACAGTTGCCAGAGTCTCAATGGGGGTTGGAACTTCCAGATCCAAGCTGGAATGGCTACCCACTACATCTCCCCTTTTTGTTTAAATAAGAAGGTTCTAAACTAATACAAGACTATATACAAAGGAATGGTTATCAAATATTGTCCAGGAATAATGAGGGATAATGACCTAGATAAGATGGAACTACAACCAATGCAAACAATATCAAGCAAAAAACACATACTAAAATCCAGAGAAGTATAGAGCATAGGTAAATGGCGTGTTATAAAGATCATTTCAAAAGGTGTCCTATCCTAAAGAACCTGAATCTAATACTTAATATGTTCTATCTAAGATATTATGTATACTAAGTTGTAACTATAACTGCTAGTCTTCAATCCCATCAAAGACCTGAGAAGGAACATAATGGTACCTGAGAAATGGTAGATGGATGCAAGCAACTTTTGGGAATCTTGCAAGAGTAGACCAAGACAGCTGGCAGCCTGGACAGTCACCTAATGTTTCTCAGCATTGTTGGTGCATTCAAATTGGCTACAGGCCTAGAGTATCTGACAGACCATTTTCAGAAGCAGGAATTCTGGAAGACCATCTTACCCTGTCTTGGCAGAGTACAGTGGTTGTTTTCCTTGTGTCTCGCTTGTTCAGAAAGGACAGCATTGCATTTGTACTGTCAGCCATCAGGGCAAGGGCAGTTCTTTGCCCAGTAGGCCATTTTGTGCCAAAAAGACAAACTTCTAAATGGAAATGTCTTAGAAGCCCAACATTCTCTTGGGATCAAATTGGTGCAGCCAGGAGCAATTGTGTCTTACGTCAACAGAATTCTAAGTTATTTAAATGCCATATTCTCTAGGTCTATGAAGTGTTTGAAGATTACCTGTCCATCTGACCTATGTATCTGTAAATCTGGATAACCTAACTAACGTAACTATAGAGATGACAGGCATAGGTGACTATAAATCTATAAGTCTTATCTACCGAAATAACCTAAGGACTAAGGCTTCACATAAACAAGGTAAACAGTCTATAAGCAAATGTATGGTGAAGAACGATGACTTCAAAATGGTGACAATACACAAGATATTTATAACAGAGGTAGGAATATATAGTGTGATATGCAATAAGACAATAATCTTAAATATATATCAATATACCGAATATCCTAAACAGAAGTAGAACATACATAAAGTATGACAGATATAAATTTACATTTGTATCAATATAAAACTATTTCAAATAAGAGTAGAAATATATGTACATTATAACAAATATAGTTCTGTATTTGTATCAATATACAAATTATCTTAAACAGGAGTATAAAAATAATTTACATTTGTATCAACATATAAGATCCATAACAGTACAAATTACAATGCAAATTATCTAAGGTTGCTATTTTACTAAATTTGTTTACTAGTATATACAATGATCTACCATCATATCTTATATCTATCCATTCCATTTCTTCCCCCTCCCCTTTTTTTTAGAATACTGAGTCTAATATTTTCTTCCACCCCCAACCCTATAACCATCATCCATAACCCTGAGAATTATGAAACCTAAGGGAGAAGGGGCATCATTTTTTTTTCCTGGATGATTTGTCCTTTTTCTTCAGATGTCTCATTTGTCCAGTGGTCTTCAGATACCTTAGCCTTCATTCTTCTGGAAGACAAAAACAAAACCCTTTCCCAACCCTAACTTTGTGGAGTTTCCAAATCTAATCTTTGTCAATTTTGATTTATAGTTTCTCTTGATTTTTTGTTCTCTCTTCTATATCTGTTTTATCATCCAGAGCAGAATGGTCGTTTTATAATAGGCATTAGGCTCTTTAATTGCTCTGGGAAGAAATTTCTTCCACCACGACAGGAAAAGACTGAACAGAATTTGACATGGGATCTTTGAGAGGTTCCTCAGGGTGTTTTCCAATGGCAAAGGCCTTGGAAGATTACCTTGCCTGTCCCTTGTTGATCATTGATTGTTAGTCCAATGTCTGTCTTTGCCATACCTTCTGCATAATCTAGAAGGGAGGGGCCTTCTGTTAGGGTTATTCCTTGAAAAAACATTATTTCTAGGAACACTCTGTTTATAGTCCCTTTTTAGGTGACCTTGTTTCCACAATTAAAACATTTGACATTTCTATTCTTCTTCAAATCTCTGGAAATCACCTTTCCTATACAAGCATCATCATGGTCATGAGATTCAATATTAATTGTATCTCAGATCCATTCCTCCAAGGGTGCTGATCTTGCCTTTAATGGCCTAATTACCCTTTTGCATTGTGCATTAGCATTTTCAAAAGCCAGAGATTCAATTATTATCTGTCTAGCTTCTGAATTTGGTGTCATTCTAGAAACCAGTGACAGTTTCTTTTGGGCCCTGTATAACTTTAGTAAATGATTCAATTTTCTTTCCTACTTCTTCAATTCTGTCCCAAGCATCCAAGACTGCTATTTGGCATAAAGCTAGGGTGTGGTCATCATATAGAGATTGGCTTTCTACGTTAGTATAATCTCCCTCTCCAAGAAATTGATCTTTGGAGATTTCCATACCTCTAGCCCTACTTCATTGTTCAATGATCTTAGCCTCATCTTTCTACCAGATCTCCATTGTAACTGTGGAACAACTTCTAGGACAGCTGTAACCAAATCTCTCCAGTCTTGAGGGATAATTCTATTACAAATTAATCATAAATTTAACATCTGCTTCACAAACGGGGAATGCATACCATATGAGACTATAGCATCTTTGAATCTCCTCAAATCTAACATTTGTACAGGAGTCCAGTGAGTCCTTACACAGCCTTGAGCATTTGGCAGTTCCTTTGAGGTTACTGGATAGATTAAGGTTGGCTGTTTGAAAGCCTTAGGCTGTTTCTTTGTAACCATATAATGCAATGCTGAGATTGGTTCACCTTTAAATTCCTGTCTGAATTTCTCTATGATCTGTTTTAATAAGTTTTTCTGAAATTTTTATCTTGGCACTCGTATTAACCAACTTATTAAATGATAAAACAGAAATGATCAAACAATATTTATAATTGACATTATATAAATCCCATCTACATTAATTTTCCTCTCATTTAATTGTTCTGTTTTCAGACTGTCAATTATATTATCAAACAGAGACCAAATCCCCTCCATTGTAAAAATGTTTCCCACTTTTTAATGTGGGAAAAAAATCTTTTTTAACTAATTTCTCCCTTTAAGAAATCCCAATTGTCTCACCAAATCCGCCAACAATGATGATTCAGATGTGAGGCTGACTGCTTCTGCATAGAACAGTAGAAGCCTGAGCAAGTTTCAAAGCATCTACCTAGTGTGGTAGCAGCTCAAGATGGGGATCCAGGGAGAGCCCACATCCCACCAGGAGAGAAGAAACCAAAGAGCCAGCAATCTTCATGAGGAAATGTGAGAAAGTGACTAACTCCTATGGTTTTTGGAGCCCCCCCCCCCCCAAAAAAAAAAAAAAAAAAAAAAAAAAAAAAAAAAAAACCTATGGAGTTTTCTGCAGAGAGGCTGCGGCTGACCTTAGCCAGCAGGTTAGGGACTCGGGCCCACGTAGGGTGGAGACTCCGGCTGCGTACAGCTCAGGCCTGACCTGGGCCTGCAAGGCCACAGACAAGTGACTTTTTTGTGAATTCATGCGCCACAAGTTGGACGCCAGATGTTGTTTGAATCTTAGATTAGATGGTCTTTTTTTTTTTTGGTTTTTCAAGACAGGGTTTCTCTGTGTAGCTTTGCGCCTTTCCTGGAACTCACTTGGTAGCCCAGGCTGGCCTCGAACTCACAGAGATCCACCTGCCTCTGCCTCCTGAGTGCTGGGATTAAAGGCGTGTGCCACCACCGCCCGGCAAGATGGTCTTTTAATAAAAACCCAGAGCCACATATCAGGGTGAAAGCTGAAAGACCAGAGAAGCAGAACAGCTAGCCACTGGTTTTTTACTTCTACAAAATCTTCAACCTAAAGAGAGTGAATTTCTGTTTCCTCACACCTTATATACCTTTCTCCACCCAGACATTAGATTAAGAGTGTGTGCCACCATTGCCTGACCTCTTTGTCCAATCTAATGGCTGACTCTGTTCTCTGATCCTCAGGCAAGTTTATTAGGATACACAACATATCCTCACAAACCTCTCTAGAAACATCCTCACAGACAAGCTCAGAAGCTTGTTTCCTAGTTAACTTTAGCCCCCTGCAGAGCTGACAATCAAGATAATCATCACACCACACTAGAAGTCGTTGTAACTCAGTCATCTGTGGCATGACTGACTACCAAGTCTGCCAGGTTAATGACACAATGGACTTCGAAGCAGCAAAGCTGGGTGCTCAGAGTAACTTCCTCCAGCTCAGGCTTCTCATAAGGCAGAAGTAGCCGTGTTGGCTCAGACTGTCTTCATGGTTTTGATGGAATGATAGATTTCTTTAGTTGGATCTAGAAACCTGGGTAACAAAATAATAGTGAGAAAAAGGGCCAGGCTGGTAGAGCAGTCATCAAAGTGCTTGCCTTGAGTTTGATTCCCCCAGAAGCTGTGTTAAAAAAAAAAAAAAAAGCTGGGTTTGGTGGTGTAAGGTTATAGCAGAGACAGGTGGATTCCTGGGACTTGCCAGCTAGCTTTGTGACAATGAGAGGACACACCTCAAAAACCAAACCAATCCAAGGTGTTGAGAAATATTATTTTAAGGAATGATACTTTTGTTTATGTTGCATTTGTTTAACTCTGTGAAGATGTGTTACTGTGCCTGTCTAAAACATCTGATGGTCTAATAAAGAACTGAATGGCCAATAGCAAGGCAGGAGAAAGGATAGGCAGGGCTGGCAAGCAGAGAGAATAAATAGAAGGAGAATTCTGGGAAGAGAGAAAGAGAGAAAAGGGGGACTCCAGGGGCCTGCCACCCAGCTACACAGCAAGCCACCGAGAAAGAGTAAGATTTACAGAAGTAAGAGAAAGGGAAAAGCCCAGAGGCAAAAGGTAGATGGGATAATTTAAGTTAAAAAAAAAAAAAAAAAAAAGCTGGCTAGAAACAAGCCAAGCTAAGGACCAGCATTCATAATTAAGAATAAGCCTCTGTGTGTGATTTACTAGGGAGCTGGGTGGTGCACCCCCCAAAAAGAGCAATACTAACAACAACACCAAGGTGGACAGCACCTAAGGAATGACAGCTGGGGTTGTTCTCCGGCCTCTACACACACACACACACACACACACACACACACACACACACATCTGCATACATATAAACGCACACACACTCGTCAGTGGGTTAACTCACTGATGGATTGTGGTATTGCTAGGCAGTGGTAGAAATAGGAGGTGGGGGACAACAGAAGGAAGTATGCCACTAGTGGTGTTCCCAAAATGGTATAGTTATCCGTGGTCGCCCTCTCTCCCTTTCTCTGCTTCTTGGCTTCTTTAATGTAACTAACCGTCTCCACACTCCACTACCCATCATCATGTTCTCCTGCCTCATCTTAGTCCAAAGTGACAGGATCCGGTGACTGTCAACTGAAACCTCTTCTTGGGAAGGTTATCTCCTTAGACTGTGTCAGTCACAGTGATAAGAAGCTGGGTAAGGGCCGACTGGATGGCTCACTGAGATAGGCACTTGCTATGCAAGCCTGATGACCTGAGTGTGATCCCTGGAGCCTACATGAAGACGGATGGAGAGAACTGACTCCACAAAGTGTCCTGTGACCGCCACATGGGCCCTGGGATCTCCTATACCACACACACACACACACACAGACACACAGACACAGACACACACACACACACACACACACACACACACACACAATGTGTAATAGAATTTAAAGGCTGGGTAGACCTACTCCTCATCTCTAATCACAATCATCCTTATTAATACCATCATCATCACTCTAGACAGATCTTGGACTACCTTCCATGGAAATTTATAATCTATGATTTTTAAAGGTAGTTGACCCCACACATTTACAGTGTTGACTAGGTACCATGCAGTGGAACTTTCTATTTATTATTTATTTATTTATAATTTATTTTTGTGGAATAGGAAGGAGAACCATGAGCTAGTGTTTGCTCTTTGGAAATTCAGTGTCTACTAAGGCCCAACAAAGACACTTGATCCTTCTCCTGAGGAACTGAGGAAAGCAGCCTATGGAGGAAAGCTGGCTGACTCCAGATGCCCCCCCAGGAGGCCCCTTGCCATTCTAATTTTGTAATTTCTTGGGTAACGGGATATTAATTTGACTTTTGGTATTTTGGTTAAAGTACCCAATGACTGAGAACACCTATCTAGTACATGCTAAGAAATTGTGAAATGTTTTTTTGTGGTGAGGATTCCAATTGGTCTTAATAATAAAAACCTGGAATCAGGTATAGGGGCAAATGTTGAAAGGTCACGCAAGTAAAGAAGCTAGCCAGAGTCACCTTTTGTCTCCACGACTCCTCAGACCGAAAAGGGGCTGAACTCCTGTCTCTGCCCGCCTTATATTCCTCTCTGCCCAGCCATATCACTTCCTGTTCCTGTCTACACAGACCTCCAGACCTCTATGGTTAACCAATGGCTAGCTCCACTCTCTGATCTTCAGTCAGGGTTTATTTGTTAGAGCACAAACAAAATATCACCACAGCTTTTTAATTTAAAAATTCTTAGTTTATTGTCTATAAAGAAGACATATATGGGAAGCTGGGAGACTGATGGGGAAGGCCAGGAGTAAGTAGTTCTGTTGAGAGAAAGGGCCAGAGTTAGGTGAGTTTGCCTTTTCTTCCTCATGGGGAGGCTCACGTCACTCATCAATTCTTCCAACCTAGACAAGCCAGGCCTTGACAGTCCCTGGAATTGAAGGGACTTTGGAACTGGTGCAGATCGCATTCTGGAATGTCTAAAGGAGAGAAACTAAAATCTCCTGCAGCCGCCATCTTTCTTTGGCAGACCTGATAAGAGATGATAGGCCTGCTAGAGATTCAGCCCTGAGCTGTTGGGAACCATGCTGGTGTTTGATTGAGCCCCATACTATGAGCAATGTGAAGGGGGTAACTGGAGCTCTTTACAGTGATAGCTTGTAGATATTATGGGCCAAGGTTGTTAGTCTGCATTGTGCTGCTATGCCTGAGACTGGTATCATAGTCTGTCTTGTACTGCAACAGAATACTGCAGAATGGACAGTTTATTAACATTTATTTTTATTTGTTTATTTGAGACAAGGTTTCTCTGTGTAGCCCTGTCTCTTCTGGAACTCACTCTGTAGACCATGCTGGTCTTGAGCTCACAGAGATCTGCCTGCCTTTGCCTCCTGAGTGCCAGAATGGATAATTTATAATAAACAAATCATTTGGCTTGCTATTCTAGAGGCCTGGAAGCCTTAGATGAAGGTGCCTGCAGGTTTTATGATTCTGATTCCAAGATGGCGCCTTGAATGCTGCATTGTCCTGGGGGAGGCTGCTTCATCAGCACATGGTAGAAGGTGGAAGAGCAAAGGGGCAGGAAGGGCTGGATTTACTCTCTCATAATGACCTATTCCATATACACAGGCACAGACCTCATGGCCAAGTCACTTTAGCATCTTAGATCTTAACACCTAATTTTGGAGGTGGCCACATTCAATCATAGCCACAAGGTTGAGGCCCAATTGAGAAAAGGGCCCAGAAGAGCCTCAGGAAGTTTTATCAAAGAGGGAACCTTCATAAAGGGACAAGAAGACTGTCCTAGTCACTGTTCTGCGGCTGTGGAGAGACACTGTGACCAAGGCAACTCTTAGGAAACAAAGCATTTAATTGGGGCTTGCTTACAGTTTCAGAGGTTAGTCCGTGATCATCATGGCAGATCCTGATCTGTAGGCCGAAGGGGAGATAGAGAGATAGAGATAGAGATAGATAGATGATAGATAGATAGATAGATAGATAGAGAGAGAGAGAGAGAGAGAGAGAGAGAGAGAGAGAGAGAGACTAGCATGGGTTTTTGACACCTCAAAGCCCACCCCTAGTGACGCACTTCCTCCAACTAGGCCACACCTCCTAATCCTTCTAATCTTTTGAAAGAATTCCACTCCCTAGTGACTAAGCATTCAAAGATATGAGCCTATGAGGGTCATTCTTATTCAAACCACCACAGTAACCCCAACAAAGAATGAACAGGAAAGACTATTAGAAACAATGGGTTCAGATGTCACCTGGAGAAGGAACAGCTTATAACAGAGAATTATAGGCATCTTCCCCATTAATTGTTATTAATTATTCCATTAATATCAGAAGACTGGAGAGGAAGCCCTCATGGTGTTACTAATTGGCTGAGGGCAGTTTTTCTCTATTTGATTGGAAAATCACAGAGAGGCACAGGACAAATTTTTTAATGACATGAACTCCAAGCATAGGGGGTTGGGACCCTCTGATCTTAGCGTTATAACTCCAGGGTTCAAGTGCTCGTGCCTCAGCCCCAAGATTCTCTGCTTGCGTGGATCCCCAGTGGTCTTTTTAAAACCTCCTGTGGCAGACTCTGGGCTCTCCCATTGTTGGCACCTATCTCCCGTGGTGCCAGCGCTCAGCCGTCTCTTGCCTTCTCAGTCACTCAGTGTGTCAGGTCTCCTCGGTTGTTCATGCTTTCTTCTCTCCTCAGTCTTGGCTGCAAACCATTCTACAGATCTCCTTAGCTATCCGGGTATTTCTAGTCGGCATCCCACTGAGTTGTCTGTTCTTCATGTTACCCATGTACCACATGTAGACAAGGAAGCGCTTAGGTGAAGATTTATTAGGGTCTAGGCTGCAGCACTATGGGCAGGGCAGTGCATAGGAAGGAAGTCTTCTAGTCTGTTCTGAGGAGGGTAAGATGAGTGTTATTTGCGTAGCCAGTCATATATCTATCCTAGCTGTCATGGGCAGGGGAGGTGTTCTTTCCTGACCAGATTGAGGACAGCTTTGAGGAGGGCTACAGCAAGTGTGTGTGTGTGTGTGTGTGTGTGTGTGTGTGTGTGTGTGTGTGTGTGTATCTAGAGTAGCTGTAAGCCTGTAAATAGGATCATTTAAGGGTCACCAAAAGCTGCCATAGCCAAAGTAAAGTCTCCAGAAACAGTCACTGTCAGGAGCATTGGCCACAACAGGTGTGATGGTTCTCACGAGGGGACAGGAGTCTTCAGGGTATCTTCAGCATTCTGAAGTCTCTTCCAAGTGTTGGCAGCTGGATCAGTCTCTCTGAGCAGCTGTGAGGTTTCCCAAACAGCCACGATACAGCAGCTTGAGGAAGTGCTGAGAAACAAGCTGAGGGCGTGGCTGCTTTGGTTGCCAACTCCCAGGACTCCTAAGAAATGGCTGGGTTGATGGTGTGATGGGTAATATTGGCTGTCAACTTGATGAAATCTATAAGACAAACTTCTGAGCATGTCTGTGAGAGAGTTTCTAGATTGAGTCTTTTGAGGTGCGAAGATTCACCCTAAATTCAGACAGTGCTATTCCAATCGCGGACTGAATCAAAACAAAGAGCTGAATACCAGCATTCATTGCTCTCGGCTCCTTGACTGTGGCTGTAGTGTGACCAGCCACCTCGTGTCCCTGCTGCCACGCCTTCCCAGCCATGATGGACTGGACCCTTAGCTGTGAGCCAAAATAATCCTTCCACCCCTCAAGTTGTCTTGGGCAAGTGTTTAGTCCTACTGATGAGAAAAATAACTCCTACGGTGAGGGTGTGGCCACTGGGAGGGGACTTCAGGAACTGTTTACAGCCCTGCTCCACTCGGGGGATCAAGTACCTGTTCTAATACAATCTGGCCTTCTGCTAAACACAATTAGTCATCCAGTCAAGTTCCTGGGAAGAGGCAGCTTTGGCTAGGTATGGGGAAGGCTCTGACAGCTGTCAGTCAAGCCAGCATATTACAACGAATCCATGTGAGTCTATTAAAAGGGCAACAGAATTTAAAAAGATATAAACTGAGGAAATACACTCACAAATACAGAATGGAATAGTCAGCTGAAGCTATCCTCTGATCTGACCGGGAGCGAATCCACCTCGCAGGCAGGAGCAGGGAGAAGGGGCACGTGACCCTTCTCCCTTCCCTTATAAGAGGTCATAGCAGGAAGCACCACCTCCTCTGGGCCCTACAGCCCAAGGTCATGGGCAGAGCAAACACCACTACACCTACAGACTGCTCATCTATGACGCCTGCACATAGAGGCCAGAAGTGAAAATTGATTCCTTTCTCTGCCATTTCTATCTGCTCCCCTTTTCTTTTCTTGAGACAAGAGTCTCTCTATGTAGCCCAGGCTGGCCTTGAACTCACAGATCTTCCTGCCTCTACCTCCCGAGTGCTGGTGTTGAAAGTGTGCACCACCACTCCTGGCTTAATCCCCAGTACCTCTTACTGAACCTGGAGTTCACTGATTGGCTAGGTTCGCTGGCCAATGAGCTTCAGGGATCTACCTGTCTCTGCTCACCCCAGCACTGGGGTTGCAGATGCATGCTACAGTGTTGGGTTTTTCTGCGAGGGCCGGGATCTGGATTGTCCTCATGTATGTACAGCTGGTGTCCTGGCTGAGCCATCCCCCAGCCTCAGTCTTGGTTGTTCAGCAGAAACAAAACAAAACATTAAGTGGTGCAGGATACAAAGATGCTGTGGATATCACTCTATATAAATAAAACACGGATTGGCCAATAGCCAGACAGGAAGTATAGGCGGGACTAACAGAGAGGAGAATTGAGGAAACAGGAAGAGAAGGGAGAGACCTGCCAGCCACCGCCACGACGAGCAAGATGTAAGTTACCGGTAAGCCACGAGCCATGTGGCAACTTACAGATTAATCAAAACGGATTAATTTAAGATAGAAGAACTAAATAGCTAGAAGCCTGAGACATTAGGCCAAACAGTTTAAATAATATAAGAGTCTGTGTGTTTGTTTTATAAGTGGGCTCTGGGACTAGAGAGGCTTGGCAGGAGCTGGAGAGAAAACTCTCCAGCTACACAACGATCTGCCATGAAATAAACCTTCTTCCCTGTCTCCACCTGGGAACTTATCCTAACAATGCTAATCCTCATCCAAGTAAACACCCCTCAGGAGGATGGGCTTCTGCTGGTCTGTCTCTTGGGAGGAAGGCAGCATGTAGATCGCTGGCATGATGGAGGATTTCAGCCAGCACAGATGCTCTTGGTTCTGTAAGGTCCACACTCACATTCTCTCTCCCTGCTCTTTGGGTGCCTGGCCTTGGCCTTAGAGAACCCTAAAGAAACAAGTGAGTGGTGGAAGAGGGAGAAACCGAGAAGTCCAGACAACACCCTCTCTGCCATTTCCACTATTTCCTGATCCTGAAGGAGGAAGAGGACTTTTCATTGATGAAAAGATTGCAGATTTATTTGGCTGTGGTGGTGCACACCTGCAACCCCCAACCCTCAGGAGATGGATGCAGGACCATGACTTTTAGGTTTGTCTGGAATACATAGAGAGACAAAACAAACAAACAAACAAACAAACACACAAACAAACAACAACCAAAGGCTGGGAATGTGACTTAGTTTTGAACACTTGTCTAGCATGTGCAAGATCTTGAATTTCATCCTTAGTACAACACACACACATATGTGCACACACACACACACACACACACACACACAGGAACGAGAGAGAGCACTCAGTTTTGACGGGTCACTGGATGAGACATGAATTATCTACAGAATGAGCCTATTACTAAATGCCTGAGCATGATGAAGGTAGTTACAGAGGCATCTATGATCACTAAGATGCCCAGGGTTCAGAAGACAGCAGCTTGGCAGAGATACAGATGAGAAAATATGATTGCCTTAGCTGATTCCAGCTTATTCAGAAGCTTGGCAACATTTTTCCAGAACATTCTTCTTTCTGTAAGAGTAAGAAAACAGGTTAGTCTTGTTCCCTTGGAGTTCCAAGTGCTAAGCAGTGTGTAATTCGTAGAGCATGCTCAGTCAATCTTGATGTCATCTCACTGATATGAAGTGAAGATCCAGGTAAGAGCTGGTAAAGGTGTTATCAAGCCTGGTGACTCAGGCGAAGAGACTGAGGCCATATTCTGAGCCCCAGGCTCCCGTCCTGCCTCTGTGACTGCTAGCCTGCTGCCTTGAGCATGCCACTCAAACATTTTAGGCTTCAGTATTCCAGTCTGGAAGATGAAGAGAGAATTAGATTGGTTGAATGGATTCCAAACCAAGCTGTACCTGAGAGTCATCTGTGGGGAGCATTGAAAAGACAAAATACAAGGCTTGGGTGTCTACAACAGGTTCCAGAATCTAGTTGTTGAGGATTCTTGGATAAGTCTTAGGTGGACACGCATGTTCGTCATTTTCCATCACTCTGACACAATAGCTGAGAAACAGCTTCAAAGGAGGGAAGGTTTGTTTTGGCCCACGGCAGCAGAGGCCGCTGGGGAAGGAGAACCTCACAGTGGCAGGACCTGTGGCGAAATAAAGCTGGTCCCCTTACGCCAGCCAGGAAGCAGATGGGCAGAAAGCAAGCTTGCTGGTGGGTTTCTTGCTTCTCCTGATTCTGTTCCATCTGGGCTCCAAGCCCATTGGACGGTGCCACCCACATATGGAGAAGTTCTTCAGTTACTGTTCTTAATGCCGACTGGCTTTGGAGAGGTCCTCACAGACACACCCAAGTGCGCTTTATTACCCAAAGGATGAGGCTGGTATTTAATGCCCAAGAGTGACGGAGTTACAGATCTCCTAAGAGCACAAAGATTGCCAGGAACCAGGAAGACAGAGCAGTTTTGAAGAGACGCTGAGGAGAAAGTAAGATGGCCTTAGCTGATTCCAGCCCATCCAGAAGCTCACTGTCTCTCAGTCTAATCTAGCTGACATGGCTAGTTAACCACGGCAACAAGTCAGGCAGAGAGGAGCCTCTAGGTAGGTGATTGGTAAGTTCTGCTCCAGCTTCCAGGGTCCAAATCATGTTCCTTATCTTCCAAAAAGGGGTGGGGTGATCTTAGCTTCTGCCCCATAGGATGAACTCACAGGACACACCAAAAGCTTGAGGGAAGTTCTGGGCTCTTCCTATCAATCATAACAATAGACATTTGTCACCACTGTAGAACTAACTGTCAGCTTTGAAATGGGTTTTAAAGCCTCAGATGGAGGGAACGCCAGATCTTTTTGTATCTTTTGCTGTTACACAGTTCTAGCAGAGGCCACCCGCTTTCTCCCTCTCACGTGTTTGTAATTATTTTCTCTAAAGTGTCTTTTCTTATCCCATCCCACCCCCACACCATGCCTGTAGCGTTCCCCCTTATACTGGAATCATGGACATTGCTCATTCATTTTCTTCTCCTCGAGGCAACATTTCACTGGGGCTGCCTCCCATGTCCCTGAAATGAAGTCTTGGCTAGGAGCTCTCTGTGGGTTGCAGAGTCAGTAAAACAGGACCCGGGGCTGTGAGTCTCCATGTTTCTGTGGTCAAGGCCATGGACAGAGGGATGCTGCTACCCTGAGACTGCTGACCTTGGTGACACTCAGCTTCCTGGCTGAACCTTACTGCATCTTGACTTGGCCATAGCCAAACAGCTTGTGCTAGGCCAGCCGTTGTGAAATCTCCAGCAGATCTGAGTGGTACTGCTGGTCTATTTTTAGAAGTGTGTCCTTGAGGCTACCAAGGATGGGGGCTCTGTGGTATTTCACCGCCTCTCTTGGGCCTTGCCATCAGGGAGTTGACCTCATTTTCACTCTGCCTCAGGAACTGACTGCAGAACCATGTCTGGGCTTCTCCAGGACCCTTTCTCCTGTGTGCTCCCATGACTGAACTGCAGACAGAGTGACTGTCGTCACAGTCAGAAGAAACGGAGCCTGGCCTCAGGCACTGCTCCAGCACATTTCTCTATAGCCACAAAGAAGATGCTAGAGACCGATGTATCCTAATTCCCTGCAAGCCTCTGCTTTCCCCAAGCTGTCGAGTAAGGGGAAAAGTCAAACTGGTAAGAGTTTATTCTAATCCGACACAAGGCAGCTATCAAAAATGTGGCTATATCCCCTACCTCTGTTCTCAGCCACCCCCTTCCCTTACCACCATTATGAGACTTGACTGTTGACTATTGGTTACGTGTGAGCTTGCGTTAGCTAGCTGGTCACACAAGTCACTATGGTCCAGGAACATGAGGGCACCCACAGCTTGTGTTGAGTGAATTCTGAGTAAGCCGCATGAAAACTAAGTATTGCTCATCTTCTGGTTTCGTTTTCACATAGGGTTTAGAGAAGGTGGATATTCCCTCATGTCTGTGAATGAATTTCTGTGTCTTTGGCTTCAGAGTCTGGCAGACAGAGTTCCCAGGAGGGACTGGACAAAGTGTAAGGTCCAAACCGATATTTCCTGTTGTGACTCTTGCTCTCCTCATCTGGAGATAAGAAAATATGCACTACTATGAAGCTATAGCCCAGGCCCCCGTCAATCCTCTCAACCATCAAGTCAGACCTCCCTTGTATTCTGCCCTACCCTTCCAGGCACTTCTTTGTCTTAACTAAACAATTTTGCCTTGTAACCTAGTACCAGGCAGTGACACGGGCCACTGACTCCTAAAGGCACACCTGCCACCTCTTTGGGGGTGAGAGGATTGAGAGACCCAAAAAAGAATATGAGACTCTGACTCATTTAACAGCCTCACAGCAAAATGGATTTTATTTTTCATACATTTTCTTTTTTTGCCCCAAATGTTATGAAATAAAAATCAGGGCTTCAGCTTGTTTCGACTGAACCCCCTTGCCTCTAGCCAGTTGGGTAATGCTTCGTTCAGATTTAATTCGGTGATTTTGTTTTATTTGATAGACCACCTCTGTTCCACATAGTTTGTTGCTTTTTCACTCAGGGACCAGGCTCAGCAGGTGATTTGGCTTCAGTTATAGATGTTGGTTTATTGAGGTTTGGAGGTACAGATTATACGGGTAGACCAGATGTCCAAGCAGGTGGTTGGTATGTTCCTCAATACTTAAAAACACTGGGAATAAGAGACCTACTTAAAAATATTAGGAGAGTGGATTTCTGGCCTTTTGACAAGGCAGCAGTCCTGGTCCCGCTGTGGGCACAGCTGATCCTTCAGGTGCCTGGCTGGTGTTGACGCTTGCTGCTTGGGGCTTGCTTGTATTCAGCACACTGTTCACCACCATGCTTGAACTCTTAGCCTTCCCATGGCTTCTGGGATGAAAGCAGGCATCATTTCCATGGCCCACAGGCCTGGGCAACTTAGTTCATGCCTGCCTCTCTGACTACACCTTGTTTCTTATAGGAATAGCAAATGTACATCCTTTGCTAACCTCGTCTCCGATTCTCCCCTTTTCTATCACAATGCCGAGAGAAGGTACTGTTATTGTCCCTCCTTCAGGGGAAGGAGCTGAGGGACAAACAAGCCCCATCGCTTGTCCAAGAGCACATGGCTGAGATGAGTGGGGACCGGGACTCACACCCAGGCAGCCAGACCCTCAGGGACTTCACCCTTCCTTCAGGTGCTGAGGTCCCTTTCTCCACAGGCTGACGGCTCCTGTTCCCCACGAGGGCTTTTCTCCCACCGTCCCTCTTCCTTTGGCTCTGCCTCAAATGCTGCTTCCTCAGGGAGGCCTGCTGGCTCTAGATGTCCAGATCATAGGGTTAGGTGATCTCAAGTGGTACCCTCCAACAGGAACACCTGAGACAAAGGGACGCTGCCCTCGCGCCATGCGGGGAGGAGGAGCTGTAATTGTCGCACTTGGCTTGTGTGAGTGTAGAGTGGATTAGTTCATTTTGTTTAACTTTAATAAATTATAGTTTAAATCAGCACAGCTGTGGAGTGTTCACCTGTTTGGGATTTTATTCGCGGGAGCTCCTGTTGGAAGGGTAGATACAGTGGTTGCCGCTGTCCACACCACCCCTTCCTCTGCGCCTGTCCCAAGCTTGGTGAAGGAGCCACTTCACCTTGTCTCCATCAGAGGACAATGAGGACAGGGACCATCTGAAACCTCAGAACAGGAGGTGACGTATCGGCAGCATGGTCACTGGTGTCAGAGCCAGGTGTGAACCCAGCTCTCAAAGTCATGAGTTCTGCGGCCCTCAGGTTTCCCACTGGGGAAATGGGAGATTTTCTGCCTCAGAGGATTGCTCTGCAGAATAAGTGAGGGTTGAGGTGGTAGTTCAGAGGCAACGTGCTGGTTCTGCAAACACAAAGACCAGAGTTTGATCCCTAGAACAAGTTAAAAAAGGCAAGAGGTGGCAGGGCTTGTTGTAATCCTGGGAGATGGAGATGGGAGGGTCCCCGGGGCTGACTGCACTTCCAGCCTAGCTTATTTGGTGAGTTCCAGGCTAGTGAGATTCTGTCTTTAAAAAAAAAAAAAAAAAAAAGGTGGATGGTTCCTGAAGTATGACAGCGGAGATTGGTGACCTCTGCCATCTCTCTCTCTCTCTCTCTCTCTCTCTCTCTCTCTCTCTCTCTCTCTCTCACACACACACACACACACACACACACACACACACGCCACGATGTTTTCCATATCTTACAGCAGTTTCCCACACAGTGTTCCATTCAGCCCTCCCAGGAGGCTGACAGATGGGGGTCAGGATGTGTGGACACCTCAAGAGCACACGGTGGAGACCCACTGGAGCTCAGCAGCTTCCATCCCATCGTTTGCTGTTATGGGGAGAATCCCAGCTCAGCAGCTGCTGCTTGTCCTGTGTGCTGTTCCTGTCTGCAGGAAAGAGATCCATGGTATGAGGCCCTATGGGGCAGCTCTGGACAACTTCGGTCTTTGTGGGGGCTCCGCGGGGCTGAGCCTGGTGGAGCAGACAGGCCCCTCCTCCACAGAGGCTCAGAGGCCCAGAAGCCTGGGACGAGCACAGTGCCAGGTGTCCCTGAATGGCTCTGGTGACCCCACTGTAGCCTTTGACCTTTTATGGACTCAGTGGGTCACATAAGCCTGTCCAGCTTGGTGATGTCAGCCTCTCTTGCCTTAGTCAGGGTGGCCTGCCTTCACCCTCCATGAAGACCTCTCTTTGAGGGACTCAAGCTCTGAGGCCAGGAGGGAGAGTAAAAAGGGTTGAGAGGAGGGAGGCAGGGGAAGCTGTGTGAGGGAGGGGCTGTCTCTGTCTGGAATGCTGATCACTACCATTTAGCAAGTGTCTAGAACGTGCCAGGTACTATTTAAATCACTTCATCACTCAAAATAACCTTTATGACTTAATCCTGTTTGACAGATGAAGAAGCTGAAGACCAGAGAGGTTAGGTAACTTTCTTCTCATCACACAGGAAGTGGGGGAGCCAGAATTCCTACCCAGACAGTTGGACTTCCTAACCTCCATCTTCATAAAATGATCAAGTCTGGTTGTTTTGTGGTGGAGGACTGGTTTGCACCCCTGAGCTTTGCCCTCAGGCACACCCTGCTTATTTCCTAGTTGACATCTGAAAATTCGAGGAGTGATGAGGATTTGAATAAGGAGACTCCAGCCTGTAGATACAGAATGAGAATGCAGCTTCTCCTCCAGGTGTGGCAGTCTGAAGTCACATGACTGCTAGCAAAGCCTCCTGGTCAGTGTTGTCTACAGCCTGCCTCAGACATGGATGAGCAGCCTCGAGAGGATAAGGTCTGGTGGAGTCTCCATGCAGATTTGCTGACTAAGAGTGAACCCTGCCCCATGTTGGCTTCGGTGGCTCTTAGAGGGAGAGACAGGCTGGCTGCAGGGGTGAGAGGTACAGGCCAGGGAGGTATGGAGAGTAGGGAGAGGCTGCTGATTTTGGAGTTGGTAAGTCATGGGCTCCTGCGTCCCGTGTGTGTGTGTGTGTGTGTGTGTGTGTGTGTGTGTGTGTGTAAGGTCTGCCCTATGCCCCTTCTTCCTGAGGATGAAATGGTTCTTGAACATGTATGAATAGATATGGGCTGGCTGAAGCACCTAGGGAACAAGGCCATCTCAACCAGAGACTGCTGTGAACATTCCTGAGAACTGAACAGCTCCTGAAATACTTAAATAAGTTAGAGTCTCTGGGCCCCACCTGGCAGAGCCATGTAGAAAAAGCTACGTGAAGCAGGAAGATACAGATTTATTTCTGCAGGACTTCTCACACCTTTAGCTTCTGGGTCATCAGACTCCATCTCCAGTCATGTGTTTTAGGATTATCAATTCTTGTCTTTTTTGTTTTTTTTTAAATATGTATTTATTTTAAGTATATGAGTGCTCTGTCTGCACGTACGATGCTATGCCCGAAGAGGGCATCAGTTCCTACTGTAGATGGTTGTGATCCACCCTGTGGTTGCTGGAAATTGAACTCAGATCCTCTGGAAGAGCAGCCAGTTCTCTTAACCACTGAGCCATCTCTCCAGCCCTGAAGACTTATTTATTTTTATCTTATGTGTTTTTACTTCATATCTGTGTGAGGGCATCAGATCCCCTGGAACTGGAGTTGCTAAGGGTTATTAGCTGCCGTGTGGCTGCTGGGAATTGAACTCAAGTCTCCTGGAAGAGCAGCCAATGCTCTTAACTGCTGAGCCATCTCTCTACCTGCATTCAGTTCTGATCTTTTAAAAGATCTCAATTAAAAAAAAGAAAAAAAAAACACTCTCAATTTTTATAAATCTTAAAGTATTTGGAATCTTTTGCAGCACTTTGAATGTGAACCAGTAAGTTGTTTAAGATTTAAAAGGAGAAGAAGAAAAAAAGTCAGGTGTGCCATCGAAGGCATCAGGGCAGATAAAGCCAGAATTTATAGGTGGGTGCTCACTGTGCGCAGACTGTGTCTTACACAGGACCGTAGTTACTCATTGACAAGTCATGTGTTGTTTTTGTTAGACAGGAAAACTGAGTCCCAGGGAGTTCAGCTGTCCAAGACAGCCAGGATGACTCCCAGGCTGATGTCCCTGCAGGGATGCTGGGGCCCAGGGCCCAGGGCCCAGGGATGCTGGAAAACAGAGTAACACAGATGGGCAGGAGGAGCCCACACACCAGCTGCCTGAGCTCTCCCTTAGCCAGAGATGTTCGAGTAAATGAGGAAAAGGTGGGGTCTTTGAAGACAGACAAGCCATAAAATGTCAGACTGCATCGAGATTAGGACACGGAAAATGGGGATCAGAGAAGGGAGCCTCTCTCCTTCCAGCTCTCGGCAGAGTCCTGGACCTGCCAGATATTCACTTGGGGTCTATTGGGATTTTTCTGCCACATTTTATTTTTGTCTCATTTCTGAAAAATGACTTTGAAGCCACTTTCTCAGCAACTGGCTTTCATTTTACATAGGGCAGTTTCAGCAACTTTACACTGTCATTTACAATGACCATTGTATTTATAATAGCCCACTCCATATTAGAAATAAAATCTTTTGGGGACAAAAAGCATGTTTTCTCTCCCATCTAGGACCATCAGTCTTTTCTAAGGAAAGGATGAAATGGATATTTAGGAGAAAGAAAAATGGGAAGTGGGCTGGAAGTTATAGCCTTCGTGGTCTAGTCCCAACAGAGTAACGATGAAACATTCTACCCAGCTGGGTGTCCGTGAACACATTTCTAAGCCTCTCCATATCAGTTTCCTTATTTGTCAAATGAGAGGGTTTTTAAGGCAGGATGCCTTCGGGGATGTGCCCTAGTGACCCACCTCCTGCTGCGAGGTCTCATTTCTCTGAATGAACCACACACCCAGCTGGAGCTCCAGCTCCTTGCCTCTGGAATCTGAGTTGGATAGCCTCCTCTCATGGTACTGGTGTGGACGCTGGTCGGTGCTGGAGTGATGCCTGGTGGATGGTTACTATCTAACAACCATATACCAGAAGCTATTACCAAGTTTGAGGGTGTGGACACTTTCAACATTCAGAACATGTTTGTTTCTCTGTCTGTTTTGAGTCAGGGTCTCTTGTAGCCCTGGGTGGCCTCAAACTTTCCATGTAGCTAAGGTCAGCCTTAAATTCCTGATCCTCATGCCTCCATCTCCCAAGTGCTTGGATTACAGGTGAGACCACTAAACTGTGTTGGGGAATATTATTAAATTGTGTTACTTTTGTTTATGTTGCATTTGTTTAACTCTGGTGAAGCTGTGTTGCTGTGCCTGTCTAAAACACCTGATGATCTAATAAAGAACTGAATGACCAATAACAAGGCAGGAGAAAGGATAGGCGGGGCTGGCAGGCAGAGGATATATATGGAGAAATCTAGGAGGAAAGAAGTGGAAGCAAGAAAAGGAGAAGAAATAAGAGAACATGGAGAAGAGGACATCAGGGGCCAGCCACCCAGCTACACAGCAAGCCATGGAGTAAGAAACAAAGAAAGGTAAACAGAACTAGAGAGAGGAAAAATACCAGAGGCAAAAGGTAGATGGGGATAATTTAAGTTAAAAAAAAAAAGTGGATAGAAACAAGCCAAGCTAAGGCCAGACATTTATAATTAAGAATAAGCCTCTGTGTGATTTACTTGGGAGCTGAGTGGTGGGCTCCCCAAAAGCAAAAACAACCCATTACAAAACTATGCTTTTTAGGAATAACAGGTGAGGTATCTCTCAATTACCCTTCCCAGTGGTTGTCTCTTTTCAACTTCCTCTGGGCCTGAGGTTGCTAGGCCGCTCTCCTTTTGGCCTTAGTAGTCCAAGGGTGGCTCTGTTGGTGCCACAAGGGAGGTGTGCACAGGTAGATGTTAAAGAGAACCAACCCGGCTGCTCACTTTCTTTTGTCTCTCCATCTGCCTCATGCATATTCACCATTAAGTGAGCATGAATGCCACCAAGCCTGTGCCCAAGCATGGGGATGCGGGGATGGTGGCCCTGGTAATGGAAATGACTATCACGAGGCTAATGGACAGTTATCACTCGTGATCACAAGTGCATCACCACATGCACCGTGGATGCACTGCACTGAAGGAGGAGTCTCATTCCAAGTGGAGCATGGTAGGAAAGGGCATGATCTTGCTACTCAGAATGGCAGGCATCTTGAAACTTATCGTGACATCTGGAATTTTCTTTTCAGTATTTTCAGGCTGAAGTTGACCACAGTAACATGAAACTCTGAAAAGCAGTTACAGAAGAGGGGAGGTATTACGATTTGTATTTCAAAGTCTCCTCAAGGGTGTGCTAAAAGTTTGGTCCCCAGCCTGTGGCACCACTGGAAGGTGGCGGAGACCTTTATGTCCCTGGGAGGATGCATTTGAAGAGGGGTTTGGAACCCAGGGCTAGTCTTTCTCGTTGTTTCCCAGGAGAACAGGACTGACTCCTCTATCACTTGCTCTCGCCATGAGGGTGGTGCCGTCACAGTCTCAAAGACAGGGTCAAGAGACCATGGAGTGAATCTGAAAATGTGAGCTCAAAGGCAGCGAATTGTCACAGTCATTTTGCTGCAGTAACAGGAAGCTGACCCACACAGGAGGATGACATAGTACAGCAGGGCAGTCACCTGGCCCAGGACATGTTTCATAGAGGTGTCCAGTAAACAACCACAGAATGAATCCAGGCATCTGTGACTGGTGGAGAGATAACCAAGGAGGAGGAGCAGGAAGCCATGAGATCGTGATGACTCCCAAACCCCAGAACCAGGCTGGTTAAACCATGGGCAGCCCCCTGGAAGCTGGCTGGACTCAAGGCACTCGGTGCCAGCCTGTAGATGGTGAACACTGCTGGTTCTACTCAGTAGATCTCATTTCATGCCCCAGGGCTGTCACTCTGACATCCTGGCACGCTTAAGGAGAAACGTGTTCTCTCCTGTTCTCTGAAGCACAGCTCTGCACATGTGTAAAGTCAAACACACACGTGTGCACACGCACACATGGACACACAGACACAGACACACAGACACACACATACACACACAGACACACAGACACACACACACACACACACACACACACACACACACACACACAAAGCCATAGGATATGTGTCCCCTAAATTGTTAGTGGGGTTGACACTGCTATAATGATGAATAATTCATTTGATTGAAAATGATACTGACGTTGACAAAATAGAGAAAGGTACAAATAATTTAACAAACCTCCTGCCACCTTGAGTTACTGTTAACATTTCATCTAACTAGTTTCAAATATATGTATGCTAGTGGAATATTAGAACTGAAGGCTGAGTTCTCCAGACAGCTCCATGGGTAAAGGTGCTTTCTACCAAGCTTGATGCTCTTAGAAGGATTCCCAGGACCTGTGTGGTGGAAGGAGAGAGCTGACTGTCTTCTACCTCTACTGTTCAGATGTCGTCTTCTACCTCTACTGTTGAGATGTCGTCTTCTACCTCTACTGTTCAGATGTCTTCTACCTCTACTGTTCAGATATCTTCTACTTCGCACATGCAAGGTGCGGCACACGCATGCTCTCTCTCTCTCTCTCTCTCTCTCTCTCTCTCTCTCTCTCTCTCTCTCTCTCTCTTGCACGCTCTCTCACACACACATACACGAATGTACACATGCATACATGCATGCGCACACATGCACACACACACAAGCACACACATAGGCACATGCACACAATTAATAAAAAGTAGATTAGAAAACCAGAAAAAAAAAAAACCTGAAAATGAGTAAGGGTTTCCCTTTACCCCTCAGGGTCCCGTCCCCCTCAGTCTACTTCTGCCCCCCACTTTCCTTTCATGGCATTGCTCACTTCATACCCGCAGGAGCTGGCAGTATATATGTGGAGTGATTTCCATTCTGTCTTTATACTTGACATTGTTATTTTAAACAACAGGTAGCATGAAAGAATGAAATAATTTATTTTTCTAAACACAATTTCTCTTCTTTTAACAGCCAGAACATGAGACCAAAAATCTCAGGTTTTAAAAAAGATTTATCTTAGTTTTTAAAATGTGTGTGAGTCTGTGTGTGTGTGTGAATATGCGTGTGGGCACATGTGTGTATCTTTACGTGTGTGTCTCTGTGTGTGCATGCATATATGTGTGTCTGTATACCACAAGTGTGCACATGCACTCAGAGGCCAGGAGAATCTATGGTTCTCTATAAGAGTGACATGGACTTTTAGCCACTTCTCCAGACCCTAAAATCTCAGTTTTAGGATTAGGATTTTCCAATCGACTCCATCACCAGGAAGAGAGCGAGTCATTGATCCTGGAGGATGCCTTTGGGTTCTGTCTTGCTGCATGTCTACTGGGATCCTAGGTGGAGTGTCACTACAATAGCCGTCCACATCCGTGGGTTCTGAATCCTCGAATTCAACCAGCCTCAGACTGAAGATGTGTGAAAAGGAGAGTTTATATTATACATGTGTAGCTATTTTTCTTTAATGATTCCTTAAACAATATAGCACAACCATTGCCTATCCAACACCTACACTGTTAGACAGGGTGAGCACATCAGAGGTCTTTTAAAGTGTGCACTCAAGGATGCTCAGGGGTTATATGCAAGTGCTGTGCTATTTTATTTGAGCATGTGTGGCTTTTGCACGTGTGTGTGTGTGTGTGTGTGTGTGTGTGTACAGGTAAATGCACCCACATGTACACGTGCTGAGACTGGAGGAAGTGGAGGAAGATACTGTGCGGCCTGCTCTGTCACTACCAATCAAACTTATGTCCTTGAGACAGGGTCTCTCACTGAACCTGGAGCTAGATAGACAACCAGCTAGACTCAGCCATCTTCCTCTCCGCTTCCCACAGCACCAAGGCTATAGATGTGCATGGCCATGCCCAGCTTTTTATGTGAGTGCTGAGAATTCATACTCAGGTGCCCATCTTGTGCAGCAAGTGTCCACTCAACTGTCTCCCTAGCCACCACTCCATTTTTTTTTTTTGTCAGGGACCTAAGCCCCTGCCAGTTTTAGGATCCACAGGGGTGAGGGGCCTAGAGCTTTTTTCTCTCAGACAGCGAGGGTGACTCTCTACACACAACATCACAAGAGCTTTCTGTACTTAATTTCCTGGAATCTTTCTAGAACCCTGGGGGAAGGTATTTCTCTCCCATTTTTCTGATGGGAAAACTGAGAGTCAGAGGAGGGAAGTGATAAGTTAACAGCAGGCATTCTCACAGTTGTCCCAGTGCTCAAGCCAGGAGACATCCCATTGACAGGAGCGGCAGGCAGTCTCAGGCCCTTGTCCTCATCAGCAAGGACTTCTGTCTGGTGCTCTGTTTTCTGTCATTCATCATTTTCCTGAAAACCTGTCTCCTTGGGCAACACTTTCCATCACAAAAGGTGATTTGTTTTGGAAATGTCTGAGTAAAAACAGCTTTGTAATTCTTGACTTTAGAGCATGGAAAAACACTTGCTATTTGGTTGTATTTTCAATAGACACTTTAAGAAGCAAAATAGTCACTCATGGGCTAGAGAGATGGCTCAGAGGATAAGAGCATTGACTGCTCTTTTAGAGGTCCTGAGTTCAATTCCCAGCAACCACATGGTGGCTCACAACCATCTGTAATGGGATCTGGCACCCTCTTCTGTATATATAATAAATAAATCTTAAAAAAAGATAGTCACTCATAAATTATTTCTTCTGTGATGATCACCCCAAATGCTATCCAATAACCTTTCCAAGAATAACCAGTGAGTGAAAAGTGAATCAAGAAATAGACCAGTTATGTTTGAAATCTACATTCTGTGCACTAGAAGCATCAGCAAGCTCAACTTCCAATTACTTAGTATTTCTCAAGGACCAGCAGGCTTCTGATGTTTGGGGGTGAAATATCTGGGTAGACAAGGTTCTTATCTATGGAAGTTTCAGCTTCCAATTCTCATGAAATGTGCAGAGCTGTGAGAAGCTCTGGGAAAATAATGACTGGAGCTTGTGCAGTGCCGTGTGGCTCAGAACGTCCACTCAGACAGGATTTCAGCAGCTGACCTAATAAGGTGGGGGAGGGGCTCTCCCTGTTCTCACTTTATTGAACAGGTAAGTCGATTGCAGAAATGTGGTGACTAACTGGGGTCACCTGCCTGGACAGTGATTGTACCTTCTCTCCAGCTAAGGATCCATCTATGGTCTTTCTGCTGGGGGATAGGCTGATTGGGACTGGAATACTGGCTCTGATGCCCTGAGCCAAAGCCTCCTTGACCAGAGCCCAGCCCTACAAACCTCACATCTCCTATAGGAAGAGCATAGCAGCTAAACGATTTAGAAAAGATAGGAGAATAGCAGGAGACCCCAAAACACGAATGTCTCAGATCAGGCTCATCACCAAGAAGGGTTCAGTGGGATCCTGGGAAGGCTCATGAAAGTGTGTGACGACACCCTCTCCTCCCCTCCCCTCCCCTCCCTTCTCTCTCCCTTTTCTTTCTTTATTTTTTCTGTGTTTGTTGAGGGGGGCAGAGATCAATGTCGGGTGTATTTCTCTATCTCACCTCACCTTATTTTTTTGAGGCAATATTTCATTGAACCTGATTAGACCACACTGGTGAGCCAGCAAGCCCGGGACCCTCCTGTCTCCCCTTCCCCAGTGGTAAGATTATAGATTAAGATTAAGTGTCCCATTTGGCCCTCAGTAGCTTGTAAAATAATCACTCAGAGGCTTAATATTAATTACAAACTGTTTGGTCTAGGGCTCAGGCTTCTTGCTAGCTAGCTCTTTCATCTTAAATTAACCCATTTCTATTAATCTATGTGTTGCCACTTGGCTGTGGCGTTACCAGTCTGCTAGCATCTTGTTGCTCCTTGGGTGGCAGGCTGGTGTCTTCACCCTTCTTCTCCCTGTATCTCTGCTTGGATTTCCCACTGGCTCTTTTCCTGCCTTTCCATAGGCCAAAGCAGCTTTATTTATTAACCAATGGGAACAACACGTATTCACAGCATAAGCAAGACCATCCCACAGCAGTCCAGTGTGGTGTGGGTGGTCCAGTGTGGGGTGGGTAGTCCAGCACGGTATGAGGGACCCAGCATGGTGGGGGGGGGTCCAGAGTGGTGTCAGGGTCCAGTGTGACATGGGCGGTCCAGCAAGGCGTGGGTGTGGGGACTAAACTTCTCGTGAGGCAAGCACTTTATTGACAAAGTCATCTCCTCACCCGGTGTCTCCTCACCCGGTGTCTCCTCACCCCACCTTTCCTCTTGTCCTCTCCTCCTTACATTCCCCTCACACCCTGCCGCCTCTGGCTGGGGCCTTCCTCCTTCCACCCCAAGGTTCCCCTTGTATTTCTGAACATAGGATCCAGAACAGCCACCTTGGCTCTTACCTGCCATCTTGGCCCAAATGCCGATACCGAGGAACCAGACTTCCAGAGCATCAACTACAAACCTGAGAAAGGATATCTGGACTTGTTTGGGTTAGGTTGTACATGGGGCCCGTGTGGTGGGTCCGGCAGCCAGTACGTGCTTAAGCTGGTCTTAAGCCCATGCTATTTCTATGAGACAGGTTGCATTTCCTACAACTGCATTTCCTCCTCACAGAAACTCTAAGAGAAGTCAAACAAACCTCTGTTTATTTCCATGAAGAAGTCAGGACTGAACAAAAACTAAACCATTTGGTTAAGACACATAGGAGGCAAAGCCAAAGACTGGGCACCAGCTCCTTCCCAGTTCCAGAGCAGGCATGCGTGCGCGCACGCGCGCGCGCGTGCGCGCGCATACACACACACACACACACACACACACCACACACACACCAGGTAGCACCACACACAGGACACATGTGGCTCCTCCTACCGAGAACACTGAAGAGGCACTCTGGCTCCATCACGGCTCGGAGGAGTGTGGGACCCTCCTAAGACTCTGTGGTGATGTTCATACTCCTTCCTGAGTCCTGTGTAGAGTATCTCTCTGGCCTGCCTCGGCCCTTCATCTGTCAGCTCCTCGACTTTTCCCCACTCAGGCCCCAACACGAGACCCCAGCGGTTATATTCCCAGGCTCCAGTCTGTCTTTGTGCTGTCTCTTGGCCCTTGGTACGGAGTACCAGAGGAAACGTAATTTTATCAGAACAGAGCCACACCTTTTCAGTCCCTGCATGATGGAAGGCTGGGGGAGCTATCACCACAGGTAGTCTAAATGGGCTGGGACGTTCATAATGTCAGCTGCAGGTGCCCATCCCAATCTCAAACCCTTAGTAGAGCTCGGCTTAGGCCAGGGACGCAGGAGATGTTTGGATATGGCTCAGGGTAATCTTGACAAGGAATTCTAAGAGAGGCATGCATTTTTATGGCGGGCTCCTTGGAGTGATTCACTTTGCTTGTTCATGATCCCAGTCTTTAGTGATGGAGTTTTCATCTGGGCCCATGACTGCCCATGGCTGCTCAGTCTCTTCTCACGTGACTCCATCGTGTGGACGGAGGTGATGGGGGAAGCGTCTGGAACCTTCAGGAAGATGTTTTCTCCTTTTCCCCTCCAGTCAGAAGTCACATGGTAGCACCCATCTTTGGCCTTCCTAGGCAGTGCCTCTGGAGCAATTCCCCAGGGTTCCTAACAAGGCATCACACAGTTGGGGCTTCCATGACAGCCATTTACTGTCCTACAGATCATGAGGCTGGGAGCCAGTGGTCAGGGTGCTGGCAGGGTTGTCCTGAGGATGTGAGCTGCCCAAGGCCTCTCTCCTTGGATTGTAGATGACTATTTTCTCTGTGGCTTCAATCTTCTCTTTGTTTGAGTGGGCATGCAGATGAGTTTCCATTCTTATAAAGACCCTGGTAGTAGGCATTAAGGGCACATCTTGATGGCTTCATGCTAACTTAATTGCATCTGTAAATGATGCTGTTTTCAAATAAGGTCATGTCCTGAGGCCCTAGGGGTTAGGACTTCTGCCTACATGTTTTTGGAGGAGAAACAATGCAGCTGATATATCAGCTTCTAAAGCCTTGCAAACAGATCACCTTCCAGGACTGGGAGGCTCTGTAGCTGCCAGATTGCAGCTCTCAATGCAAATCTCTACCAAGGAGTCTATGGGTCCAAGATCACACCCCTTCCCAGGTAGCCAAGTGTCTCTCTGTGAGTGTACAGCCTTGAATGTGGACAACCCTAAAGGCCACCATGGCTTCAGGGTATTTCCAGGCAGTTGAAGCTTTGTCTGTAACCACATTGCTACCCAGCTCCTCCTCTGCAGACCAGCTTCTATTCCCGCTCTGTTGCTGCTGATCCTGAGGCCAGTCTCAATAACTCAAAGTCAGCTTCGAGTTGACTTCCTAGATACATCACAGAGAAGTCAGAGCTAAGGGGAACCCTGCGTATGTAATGCCACCAGCCAGCTGGGCTGGGATATGCATGAGAAGGACATTCCACCTTCCAGGGCCCGCTGTTCTCAGGCTGTCCCTGCACCGGAGCCTGTGCCCCCAGGGATGCAAGGAGCCTATTGAGGGAAAGTTTCCAGATCTCCGGGTTCTGTGGACCTGGCATAATACATGTCTCCCACCCCCTAACCCAAGCCTGTCTGCACATCACTAAAACATGCTTACTTGTGGGTTTTATGCAGCGTGTTGGGAGGTTGTGTCACAGGCACTGAGCCTGGTGTGCAGCTGGCATTTGGGTGCACTGGTGCTACCAAGCATGTTGAACTTTGACTCAGAACCTCAGCTCAGTTCTAAGCGTCTCTTCCTGCCTCTGGCTTTCGATCCCCCCCTCTGTAAAGCATTGTCAGGTTATCTAAAGTCCCCTTATCCTGCCTGTTTCATAGAGATGCCCGAGGCCGAATCAAGCCCAGACGAGGACCTTAGAAAGGTCAACAGCGCAGTCCGAACCCAAGGTGTCCTTAGCATGATTGCTTTTGACATTAAAAGGCTGTTTTGGTCACAGGTCACACGCAGCTAAGGCTTGACAGATGGTGCTCCCCAAATGCTCCCAGGGGCCTCTTAACCTGGGGATTTTCCACTGAATGCAGCTTTCTTTCAAAGGTTTGTTTTGTTTTGAAACTGGAGAGGCAGTGAGGAGCCTGGGCTAATCCTGCATGCGGGGTTGAGAGACTCAACCAGCAGAGAGCAGGGCAGGCCTTTTCTTCCCTTTGGCTGACCTGGGAGGAGGCAGACGCTCAGTTGGCTGGCCACAACAGACCACAGGGAGAGGCAGGCTTATGGCACTTCCCAGAGGTTCCTGGACTGAGCTGAGCTGACTCCCAGTCTGTGTCTGGGTAAGTCACTGGGAGGGGAGGTAGTGAGGGTGGGATGGAAGAGAGGGAGAAGTAAACAAGGGACTCATAGCAAGGCTGGATTTGGAGGGGATCTTTCTCCATCAATTCCAACCTTCTCTATTGCTAATCGTGGCACAAGGCCCAGAGAGGTCTAGGAGCTCACAAACATCACTCAGCTCCAAAGAGAGCAGAGGACTTCTAACCTCACAGCCCTTGGGCTGCTTATCACTCCGGGTTGGGTTGACTGCAGCAGTTGAATGGTTTCATCAGAGTTGGAGGGGGGACGGGGAGGGTCAGACCCAATGTCACACCTCAGTACCAGCCTCCCTCTGGCGTGGCTAGGTTTTTGGTAGATGGGCTGATGGTAGACAGGCAGTGGCCTGGGTGATTCTACTTAGAAGTACAAGAGCCGTTGAAGTCAGTCTTATTACCAGAGTTAGGGTGAGACCCTGGGCCCTGGGAGCCTCTAAGAAGCCAGGTTCAGCCACCTGTCCTCCACAGTCCAATTAAAGACACAATTACTAATGAAAAGCAGAATAAGGGAGTTATTCAATGTAGCTACATTGGGAAGAGGAACAAAGAGGTCCAGTGAACCCTACCGAGTTCATCTGTAGTTTCCTGAAGGAAGTCTATGTTTAAACAGAGGGCAAGAGGTAAGCACAGCTCTTCGGACCTGGCCAAGGCATGGCCTCTCTAGTCACCGGAGTCCAGGTTCCAGTTTCTCCTGCATGGTGGTCTGACAGATGTCAGAACTGAAAAATCTCTTTCCTGGAGATGAGATCCTCTCCTGGCTGGCACCAGGCTTCCGGTCTGTTCCTTCACCCATCATGAGAGTCCCGGGAAATTCCAGTTTCTTGGGAGCCATTGTGTCAATAGTCTGGTAGCCAAAGGGAAGGGCACAAGTATCTCCCTAGAATCTTTTTGTTCTTGCCAGGATGGTCACAGTCCGCAGACTGCCCCAACCCAGGCAAGGTATCCGTCCATGAAAACCCCACTTTGGGATGCCCCTCTAGAATCTTCTGGAAAAAAAAAGATCCTGCGAGTACAGCTGAACTCTGTGGGCAGCTAGTGTTTCTGTAGGACTGATGTTGCCTGGAGGGACCTTGGCCTGGCTTTTAACTTGGCCCAGGCAGCCTGGGTAGTCCAGATGAGCCTCAAGCCTTCCCCTGACTCCTCTTAGAGATGAGGGAGTAAACTCGGGGGAAGGGGAGACTCACCCCCCTGGAGCTGAGATGCTGGGGAGCAAGGGCCCAGGAGGAGGGCCTACTGCCTCTTCGGGCCATTTTGGAGGCACAGAAGATCTCAAGATGCTGTGTTGTCCAGTTGGGGAGGGTCTTTGCAAAGAGGGGTGTGGGTGTGGCTCTGTCCCTGAGGTGGGTCCAAGGGAAGGGAAGCAGTGCCCACCGGCCCCTGACTGTGTCCCCAACCGCCCTCTCACCAAGGGATGAGAGGGCCTGTATTGAAACAAGAGCATTAGGACAAATCAAGCTTGTGATTGTCACAGAAAATGTAGATATCCCTAAAGAAATTAAAACCAGGCCTGGTGGCGGTGGCGATGGCGTTGGCGGTGCACACCTTTAATCCCAGCACTTGGGAGGCAGAGCCAGGCGGATCTCTGTGAGTTCGAGGCCAGCCTGGTCTACAGAGTGAGGTCCAGGACAGGCTTCAAAGCTACACAGAGAAACCAAAAAATAAATAAAGAAAGAAAAGAAAAGAAATTAAAACCAAGCTCCCGGAGCCCTGCTTAGAGCTCCCCGCTGTAACTGCGGGGCATGTGTCCCCCAGCATCTGGGATCTGTGTGCACAGGCTCTGACAAAACACCCCTCTTTCCTGTGCTATGTTTGAGCCTCTTGAGAGCACAGGCAGGAGAGGTCCAAATGAAGAGGAGTGATGACTGGCACTGTGAAGGTTAAGGACCAAATAAGCAACGGCCCCACAGTAACAACAAAGAATTCAGCCTCCTGTGGGGATGCTGGGAAAGCAGAGGGCTCCTTTTGGAGAGCCCGTGGCTATAGGCCAGGATACAGGGCTGTGAAAGGATCCAGAGACCGCTGGCAAGAGGGCTGCACCACCCTCTCTGCTCCTTGCTAGAGCTTCCCATTGCTACCCCCAGCTGGAAGCCAGAGGTCAGTGGAGTGCAGGATGGGAGGAACAGCTCACAGGGTGTGTGTGTGTGTGTGTGTGTGTGTGTGTGTGTGTGTGAACCTCTGGGGCAAGAGAATGGAAGTCATGTGACAAGTCTTTCTCCTGGGAGAAAGGAGTGAGGGAACCATGGGGACAGCAAGACTATGCTGCGAGGAAATGAAAAGTCAGAAATGAGAAATCTGCTTCCGGTCCATTATCTGTGCATCTGTCATCTTCTGTTTGTTTACATTTCTATCATCTGTCTATCTCTATATAATCTAGCTATCTGTCTATCTGTCTCTATCTCTATCTATCTATCTATCTATCTATCTATCTATCTATCTATCATCTATCTGTCTGCCTATCTATCTATCTATCTATCTTGATCTATCACATTATCTATTTCTAAATCCTAGGAAACAATCAGAAGCAGTGTAGACTAGTAATTAAGTGCAGTCTTAGAACCAGATCAAGAGGGCTTGAGCTGAGTGCTAAGGGATCACTTACCACCTGTGCAAGTGTGAACTGTTATTTACTTCCAAGGCTCAGTTTTCTCACATCACAACGAGACTCATGGTACTTAGGAGACCTAGATGAGTAAATGATATTAAAAATGCCACCCGGCACATAGCAAGCAGCTTCATCAACAAGTCACCCTAAAGAGACTGGGAACATTTGGGTAACATTTTCTGATGGAAAAGAAGAGCCAGTTCCTGTGTGTATGTGTGTGTGTGGGGGTCTGCTTGTCCCTCACTTCTCATGTTGGCTCACCTTGGGTTAGATTCAGTAAGTAGTCTCCCTCTGCAAGCCGAGTAAGTGCCCCCCCCCCCAGAGAGTTTTTTAGGGATTTTCTTTTCCAGTTCAGCCTTTGAAAAGAAAATCCTCCAGAAGAAAGAATGAGTCTCACAGAGGTTCTGAGAATTCACCAGCCCCTGGCAGGCAGGAGGGAGCTGTTTACCTTGCCCAGATCTGGAAAAGAGAGAAAGGGGAGGGGATGGAGCGAGTGGGAGGAAGGGATCACCAAAGGGAATGTTGTATTGGAGACACAAAGAGCAGCTGCCCAGGCCAAGTGCTCACTCACTTTCCCGCCTGGCTCCCTCCCCAGAGAACGTGCTGTCTGAACCGCTGGGTCACAAGCCTGCCTCAGATCCTTCTCTGCTCCACCTGGGTGTGCACTGGGGCAAATCATTAAAAAAGACTCAATTGCATCAGCTGAAAAGTTGGAGTAACATTCTTCACTTGCTTTTAGCAAATTTAAATGACTAATGCCCCTGTGGGGCTGCAGAGGAGCCTGGCAGGAAATATGGAAGTCATATGTGATCACAACAAGCCAAATCACAGAGAAATGGCCATGTCTACAAGTGACCAATAAGGGTAGGACAATAATCAAGACATAACTAATCATGAAAAATAAAACTATATGGACTATTGTTTCAAACCCATTAAGATAGTCATTATTTATTACAACAACAATAACAAAAATCAGAGAATAAAAGGTGTTAATGCAGACACAGAGGAATCAGACCCTCTGTGCACTGGTAGGCTGGAAAAATAGTGTAGCCACTGTAGAAAATAGGATTGTGGGTCTCAAGAAAATTAAACAAATAACCACATGATCCACAAATTTAACTTTTGGGTACGGATGTATCTCAGAAATGACAGCAGGAGCCAGAAGAGATATTTACACATACATGTGCATACAGCATTGCTCACGGCAGCTAAAGCATAGAAATAACCTAAACGCTGACGGACAGACAGATGGATGCATGGATGGATGGACGGACGGACGGATGGATGGATAAACAAGGTGCAGTCTACACAAATGTGGGGACTATGAAGTGAAAGGGATTCTGAAAACTTCTATAATGTGGGTGAAACTTGAAGTTATGTCTGTTGGAGTTAACTAGGCCCAAAAGCACATGTTGTAACCAAGGCCACTTACCTCAGACACTTAGGGCAGTTTGATCCACAGAGACAAGAGGAGAATGGTGGTTGCCAGGGACCGGGGAGAGAGACGGAGTGGATGACGGTGTCCAGTGATATGAAGAGCACTGTTCCTGAACTGTGCGCTTACAAAATGGCCAAGACAGTAAACTTTGCCACACAATTTTATCACCAAGATGTGATAGAAAATAAATAAAGCCAAGTATTATGACACTGTTATTAATGGCAGTTAGTTAATCTCACCTTTCTGAAGTAGATCCTGTTTATGGACATTCCTGAGCTCAGCTTTGTCAGGTTCTTAACACATGACAACTCAAAGTCTAGCAGCCCAAGTCCCAATCCCAGGCTTAGGAAGATTTGCTGCCCCTTGGGGGTCCATCCTTCTGGAAGTTACATTCTGCATCTCTTCATCATTTTATTTCTGGGGTCTACCAGTAGGCCAGCTTGCTAGACGTTTTTCAAAGAATGAATGAAAAAAAGGATCTAACTAAGACAAGGCTTGTTTCTGCCTTGCTGACTCCAGGGACATGCACCTTAGGGCTACTGAGGTGGGGTGTGTGAGTACAGCTGTGAAGAAGGCATTGAAGAGGTTAATAGGAAATACAGTCCCTCTTTCCCGGGTGATCAGAAGTTCTGTTTAGCTTATTGAGATGGGTAGGCAGGGAAAGCAGAAGCTTTGGGCAGAGGCATGGTCTTGGTTTGAGAACATTGCTGTAGATGCAAAGTCCATCACCAAACAGAAGAGCAGAGCAGTGTCCTCTGCAAGGTCCTGTCACTCCGGACAGACTGGTTTCATTCCTTTTGAATGACTCAAGAGCCTTCCTGGTGCTGTTTTCTTCACAGAACATTCCTTTGCTGTGTTCTAATTCTGGGCTACACAATAGTCACTTCCTGGTAAAGCCAGGCCCGTCTCAGGTTTGAGGTTTGGTGTGTTGATGCTTTTGGAGATTGGAATGAGCTCAGGTGTGGGGTTTATTTTCACAGTGTTGGGACCACGGCTGGCCCTTTCCCGTCCCGGTGGTCAAGTGACTGGCCTCTAGAATAAGGGCGGAGGGGAAGAGGCGGACCGGCCCTGCAGCTTCCTTGCTGAGGGCAGTAGGTGGGCTCCTCAGTTCTCTGTCCCTGCAAGAGTCTGTCCCCTGTGTCCCCTCTCCTCACCGTCCCCACCACCGTGTACAAATCGGGGCTGCCTGTGGTGTTAGTGAGCTTTGTAACAAAGGGTGTTAAGACATGGCGGCTGAAATCCACAGCCGTTCATTTAGCTTCCGAGACTGTTGTTTGTTTCTGCTGTCTGGGGGAGGTTCAACTTCTGTCCTCTGGCCTCACGCATCTGAGGTCAGCTCCAAGCTGACCCAAATGATCGGCTGTGATGTTGACTCATTTGCAGACTTGACTGTACACTCACATGTCTGCCAGGCCAAGGTCATGGAGCATACACATAAATCGGGGAGTTAATATTTATAGGTGAAGTAGGAAGTCAAAAGCATTGGGTAGCTAACCCCCAATTTACCCGAGGGATATCCTAGAATGAGGCCCACAGGGTCGACCAGGACCACAGTGACAGTGGTTAGAATGAGCTTAGTTTTTATGAAGAGTTATCTATTTATTCATTGTGTATTATGAGCATGTTCATGCATCTGCAGGTGCATTACACACATGTGGAGGCAGGGGACTCTCATTGTCTGGGGCTTATGAGACACTGGGATCCACCTGTCTCTGACTCCCCAGCTCTCAGAGTCCAAGTCTGTGCCGCCACATCTGGCGTTTAAGCAGTCCATTATGATGAGAAATAGAGATGATAAAGCCATGACACCAGAGCCCTGGTCTGGGCTGATAGCATACTCTTGTCTCAAAGTCCACAGCCTTGGGATTTTACTCTCTTCTCATTGTTTATCTAGTCACATGGTTACACAGCTTCCAGGAGGGCCTGGGAAGCTAGTCTTCACTCTGAGTGGGCATTCATACAGTCAAAAATCAAGACTTCTATTCGTATAGAGACAAGACCCAGCGTGGTGGCACGGGCCTTTAATCCCAGTGCTGGGGTGGGGGCAGGGGCAGGCAGATCTGCTTGCTGTGAGTCTATGGGAGTTCCAGTCCAGCCGGCATCACACAGTGAGGCCCTGCCTATCTCCTCAACAGCAGCAGCCACCAGCACAACACCAACAAACCAAGGAGACAACTGGTACAGAGAAGAAGTCATGTATTTATTTTGTGAAGACCTTTTAGAACCTCACCTTCCTTAAAGAGGTGGGGTGGAACAAAGGGCTGACAATATTGGTTACCCAATGGTGTAAGATTGGCTATGACAAGGGTGCCAAGTAGTTACTGCTGTAACTGTCCTCAGCAGCAGCCAGGGTTTCTAAGGAGGGACACCTTTGCGCCCCTCCCTTTTGCTATGGGACTACTGAAACAATGGATCTCAAGGAATTGGGAATTCCCCAGGAATCTTATGCTGGGGTGGGGTGGGGTGGGAGGTGGGGGGATGGGTGGGGCTGAAGCCCAGCGCCAGCCCAAGGGGAGCTTGTCTCCCAGGAAGGAATTTTACGCAGTTCTGACAATTCGTCACACATCTTGTGGGCCAGAGTGGAGCTAAGACAAGGATGGGTCAGTGATGGGCAGGACCGTACCTTGGACAGGACTGCTCAGGAAAACGTACATCTTGTCCTCTACATAAACCCAAATCTTAGTGCCAGGAAGACAGACTTAGGTGGGTCCCTGAACCTCTTTATTTGTTCTTCCCAATGTGGCTACGCTGAATAAACCTTCTTTTTATGCTTTTTACCATTTCTTATGTATTTACTTGGTGTCCTGAAGACAGGAGGTCCAACCTAGCTGTTGAGGTTGTCGGAGTCCAGGTAGAACTCTAACAGCCCCAGGAGTACTACAGCAGAGGAAAAGTGGCAATAATAGGTGTGGGGTGGACAGAAGTCCCTCGGGAGCATATATTTCGTACATTGTCAAAATTATTATATTTATTTGTGTGTATGTCCTCCCGTGGGCCAGTGCCTACATGTCCAGGTCAGAGAACAGCTTGCTGGAATCAGCTCTCCACAGTGTAGGTTCTAGGGATCAAATTCAGCTCAGCAGACTTGGTAGCAAGCACCTTACCGGCTAAGCCGTCCCGAGTCATCGCGCCAGCCCTGGAGTGTAGCTGTTCTTACAAGCTGTTCTGACGCTCCAATGGCTTGGGGCGTAGGAAACTGGAAAGCAGACTATGACTCTTCACCTCTGCCTTGGATATGAGCCAGGACTGAGAGCCCTCTCTGAATTTTCCTTAGCCTCTCCCTGGGGTGAAGGACCTTTCTGGATCTCGGTTTCCTCAAAGGGGGGAAAAATAAGGCTCACAATGTGGCTGCCCAGGGATGTTGCGTTTAATGGCAGCAGTGACACCAGGGATTTGCGAGAAAGCTTGTAAGGAGTTGGTACCCAGGATACTACGATTATTTATGGGTTCACTGCCTAATCACTGCCCAGCCTCAAACTGAATTTCGATTTCTAACAGAATGATAACTCTGAGAAACTTTCTTTGTTACTTCCTTAGCAGTTCTCCCTCAGCCTGTTTTTTTTTTTTTTTTTTTTTTTTTTTTTTTTTTTTTTTTTTTTTTTTTTTTCCCTTTCCTCTCTTATCAGTCTGAGTAAGCCGGATTCCCAGCTGCCTTTGCTGGGCAGCTGTATGGCCAGATTCTGATCAGTTCGTATTGGGAAGTATTTCCGAGCCCTTGTTCCCCTGGCCTATCTTCAGCCCTTCTCTTTAAATTGATAGCATGAAAGTGTGATATCTGGGACCGTGCAGCTATCTGTGCCCATGAGGTAATAACCTAAATGCTTTAAAAAACAAAACACACACACAAACAAAACAAAACAAAACAAAACAACAAAAACAAAAACCAAAAAGCTAAGCAAAAGAGGAAGTTGCCTATATCCTTGATGTAACTGCAAAACAATTTACCCCCAGGCTTCCTCTCCTTCTATGGTCACAGTCCTGCACCTGCTCATTCAGCTCCTTCAGGGTGAAAACCTTCTGCTGTAATCCCTCCTCCCATCTGAGGAAAGTGCACCCCCACCCCCAGACTGTTCAAACAAAGTTTTGTACACTGAAAAGACTTTCCCCAAAAGGTCCCTCCCATCTGTCCCTTTTTTGCTGGCTAGTTAGAACTGGACATGTTGACTTTGGATTTCTGCATTCTGGTGTGTTTGTTTAAAGATACAATCAGCCTTTAGCTGCCTCCTCTTGTACGTGTGTAATTGCACTTATGGCTGGCAGCATAACTTAATTCATATTTGCTCACTACCAACCTGGTTAGTGGCTACCACAGCCAGAGGTGCAGAGAAAAAGACCCAGACTTGATGGTTTCAAAAGCTCAGCATTTAGGAGAGGGACGGGCAGATGGGCAGATAATCCCAACAAAATCAGGAAAAGCAGGGGCATGTAGACATCCTGAGGTGGTGTGGAAGTTTGATACAAATCAACCGAGGAAAAAGAATACTTATTGCCCACTCTGGGCTGTACAGTTTGTGTGGACACACTACTTTTAACTTGAAGTCCTAGTTCATCAGCATAAGAGAGTTCCCTGATGCCACTCAGGGACCACTGTATCTTCTCAGTCTCCACATTATAAGATAGCCAGGTTGGAGTCTACAAATACACCCTCCGAAGGTAGCCCTAGAAATGGGTGGGGAAGCAGAGATAGTTTGGGTACCAGACAAGCTATCTAGGAACATAGTAGGCTTGCTTATTTGCATACAGCCAATCAGAACAAGAGGGAGAACCATAGGGAAGTCAATCACAGAAAAGAAAGTCCTCACTTTAGAGCTCAAGACCCCATAATAGCAACCAGCTAGGGAGTAGGGGCAAGGGCTGTGCACATCCCTCAGCTACTTTCCTTTGGAGTACCTCTTGGAGATCAGAGACTCTTCTCTGCTCTGAGAAGATCCTAGAGTACAGGGTTCTTACTAGAACCTTCTTAGATATTAATGGACTGATAGAGCCTTTGATCCCAAAAGAATATAGTCTGCCCTCAGTCTGGAGGTTGTGTATCCACAGATTCAACTGACCATAGACTCCAAATGCTTAAAAATGACCTGTCCCAACCAGTACTCCAGTTACCAGTCTCTAAACACTGCAGTATAATGACTGTTTACTACTTGATTAAGCTTCAATAAGTAATCTACAGACGACTTCAAGTATATGGAGGATGGATGTAGATGCAGACTATGCCTTTTTCATAAGTCACTGGAACATGGCTCAAGGGACTTTGTTCTCTGTAGGAGGTCCTGGAACCCTGGAGAATACCAAGGAACATTTGTGTGTCTGTGAATATTAATGAGGTTTTATTTAGACAGCCAAGGTAATTTTTATATTGGATGATCTTTCTAAGGTTAGAAGATGTGTGTGTGTGTGTGTGTGTGTGTGTGAGAGAGAGAGAGAGAGAGAGAGAGAGAGAGAGAGAGAGAGAGAGAGAGAGGAAGAAGAGCTGGGAAGATTTCATTCAATAGGCACCAGCCTTGGAGCCTGCCGGTGGCATGATTGTCACACTCCTCAGGTCCCTGTGGCGTTGACTGGGTGCTTTGTAAAGGGACCCTGACAGATGCTTCTGCTAAAGTAAGATGGATTCTGGGGTGTTTATCAGGGTCTCCGTAGCTTCATTGTCTGCAGGTATCACTCACAAGGTCAGAGCCACAGGCCAGGTTGGACGCTCCAAGTCCAGCCTCTGAAGGCAGGCTGCCTTTTGCCTGTGCTACCATACGGCACTCACTTTCAAAGGGGTGGGAAGTCTCCTTCACCCACGTCGGCTTTTCAAGCCTATTTGGCTATGTCCCGGTTTTGTATCTTTTTGGTTAAGCCAAACATGGACTCTTCTGAGTATTATTAAAATACAGGGCCAGTGAGATGGCTCAGCAGGTAGAGGTGATTTCTAAGCAGTGCTGGTGACGCTAATTTGATTTCTGAAACCCACATAAAGGTGGATGGAAAGAAGTGACTCAAAAAGCTGTCCTCTGACTTGCAAATGTGGGCCATAACAAACATGCTCCCACACATATGTAATCATACACACAATACACAAATAACAAATAAGATTAAAAACACATTAAAATGCATCCCCACCTGGAGAGTGGGCTTTCACATTGAACCAGGACAGGGATGCTCTTGCACTTCCATCCTGTCCCTGATGCCCCTGACAGTGGTATATGATAAGTCGGATGATTCTACTTTGCTGGGTAAACAGAGGCCTCTAAAGAAACTAAAAAGCAAGACCTTGGCTTGAATTCCAAATCTCTATGGATGATGCACGTTCTTTGGCCTCCACTTTGCTTGTCTCCAAGTTGAACACAATAATGTGTAGTTCTCCTAACATTTATCTTTTTTTGCTAGTTAATCTACCCATCCATGCAGCTGTGCATCCCTGCATGCATGCATCTATGCATCTGTGCATCCATCCATCCATCATCCATCCTTGAACACATTCCTTCATTCACACTTAGCAAGTGGTTCTTTGAAGCCTTGCTTTAAAGTACAAGGAACTACCAGGGTGCCGAAAGAGAAATCATTGCCTCAAAATAACAAAACCCATAATAATAAACTCTTTACTTGAGTTTTTTTTTTTTTTTTGTTTGTTTTTCGAGACAGGGTTTCTCTGTGTAGCTTTGCGCCTTTCCTGGAACTCACTTGGTAGCCCAGGCTGGCCTCGAACTCACAGAGATCCGCCTGCCTCTGCCTCCCGAGTGCTGGGATTAAAGGCGTGAGCCACCACCGCCCGGCTTACTTGAGTTTTATATTTCCCCAAATTATATCAGGCATCATTCCCATTTTCAAAAAATATTATTATTATATGCAGTAGGGGGCACATGCATGTCATGGTTCCTATGTGGTGGCCAGAGGACAACTTTGTGGGTCGTGCAGGCCGCAAGAATATATTATAGAGATTCAGCTGTGTATTAAAGCTATACTTTGTCCAACCAAAGGTCCATCAAATGGGAAGCCATTTTATCACAGAATATTTGGTGTTATACAGCTTTAAATATTCAGCTGTGCCTTGCTATGAATTTCTTGTGTGCTCATATACTATAGACCACTTGGCAAACGGTTCAGCTTCTCAGACCTGCTAAAGCTCTAGGTAACTAACTCCCCTGCTGAGTCTAGGAGACAAGCAGCCTCCTAGATGCATACCTTTGTTTCTTGTGCAAAGGAAGCTCAGACCAATCCCTTCCCTCAGGCTAGGGACATGGCAGAGAGATTGACTGAGGACAGTAGGGCTTTTTACATAACAGGTACAGTAAGGACTGGAGTGGAATTCCACAGGCAGACACAGAACAGTGTGGCCAGAGAGAAGAGAGGAAGACAGAGGTTCAGTAGAGGCTAAGGCAGATCTCTTGTAGAGTTTATCAGGACCAGGGGTAAGGAGCCAGGAAGGATAGATGGAGGACAAAGGAACAGAGGATGAAGTTGATACCAAGAGCATAAGGGCTTAGTTATTACCAGGGCTACGAGGGGGCAGAAAAGGTGGGTACAGAGAGGAGCTGAGACTCGGGGCGGAACTGAAGCTGTGTAGATAGAGTTTTGGACAAAAGAGTGTAGTGCGCGTAGATTCCTATCCCTCAGATACCCCATGACAGACACAGCATCTTCCCTAGGACTCTGGGAGGAATTTTCTCAGGGTTGGAACTTGGGAAAATTCTGTTATGTGGGGCCAGTTCTATCTTTTACATGGGTTCTGGGTCATGGGAACATAGGTCATCACACTTGTATGACAAGTTCTTTAAACACTGAGCCATCTCACCAACCTGTCACTCCCACTTTGTAGGTGCAGAAACTGAGGCCCAAAGAGGTTAAGTGATTTGTCCAAGAACTTCCTAGTAGACATAGAGGGGTTAGGATTTGACTATCAGCTTTCATTCACAGGATTCTGCAGTCTCTTCCACATTGGAATTCCTGTTATTTATTCTTTCAACTGTGGGCTCAGGTGCAACATGGTCATGTGATGGTCTGAGATGGCAGGTAGGCAATAATCCTGGCACTCAAAGTGTTAAATGGTAAAGCAATTCTAAGAATATGTTGCATATTCAACATATTTTACTCTACTCCATTCCCTCCACACTTCCTTTTCTCACCTCTTCCCCTCCCATACATACCTTCTGTTCCTCTAGACAACTTTGTTTTCATTCTGAATACATACACACATGACTTTATGTTGTGAAGGCCTAGACTTAACTTTACAGGCTCAGGAATATACCATAACTCGAACGGATACAGAGCAGTATCCTCCTGCAGACATCCTGTCTGCAGTTTATAAAGGAAAGTTTAACAGGATCCTGTCTGTGGTTTATGGCCCTTGGAGATATCTAGATAATCCTGCTGAGCAGTCCAGATAATCCTGTTCAGTGGGTTGTGGTTCCCCGCCAAAAGTCCAGACCAATAGTTTCAAAAAATCGCCTTGCCCCATATCTCTTCTACCCAATCTCAAGTTGCCAATTCCCAGCTTGTGGTTTTCCCCTATAAAACCCCTCTACACCGGGGCTCATGGCCGCCACCACATTTCCTTCCATCTGCCATGTGGTGGCCCAGGTTGAGCCTGAATAAAAAGACCCTTATGTGCTTGCATCGGAAACCAGCTCCTTGGCGGTCTCTGGGGGTTTCATGAAACAGGTACAACAATGTGACTATATAAAATCTAGGAACCACAAATGACAGAAAAAAATGTATGCCTTTCTGAGACTGGCTTAATAGAATTGTTTCCATTTGCATCCATTTTATTTCAAAGAATTTCATTTTTCTTTATGGCTGAAAAGAAACCCCACTGTGTACATATACCACATTTTCTTTAAACAAAATCTTTACTTTTATGTGTATGAGTGTTTGCCTGAATGTATGTATGTGCACCATGTGCATGCCTGGTGCCCACAGAGGTCAGAGGAGTACATCAGATCCACTGAAACTGGAGTTACGGATGGTTGCAAACCACCAGGTGGGTGCTGTTAACTGAACCCTAGTCCTCTGCAAAAACAAGTGCCCTTAACCACTGAGCCATCCCTCCAGGCTTACACACCACACTTTCTTTACCCATTCCTCTTTTGCTGGACACTAGTTGGTTCCATAACTTGGCTGTTATGAACAGTGCAGCAAGAACAACATGTCCAGGTATTTGTGATACAGTGACTAGGAGTCCTTTGGGTGGACACACAGGAGCGGTACAGCTGTGGCCTGGGCGTTTTGGGGAGCCCTTCTGGGACATCAAAGTTAAGGTACCGAGGGGATCACTCTGGATCCCTGCTGGATCTGTGCCGTGGCTAGAGTGAACGGAAGGGGCTGCTCAGTCTCCTGCCTCAGTAGCAGATTCTCACCTCTTCTCCTGAACACCTGGGGGTGTGCCCATGTCCCCTCTTGCTCAGCATGGGGACTTGATCCTCGGGGCCAGAGTCCACTCATTACCTGCCATGTGTCTGATAGCTGTGGCTGGTACTAGATCTGAAGATTGAGCACAAGTTTAACATGAGGTCTGGGCTGAGACCTCCTAAACAAGGATAAAGGGACTGTTGGGTAGAAGAACCCCATGGAAACTGATTTCCCAAAGTGCCCTTGCAGGAAAGCAAAGGTCCCAACAATCCAATCAACCTCTTTTCAAAAAGAGCAGCAGGATAAGACAGCTGCTCTTTCTTCAAAAGCAGGAGGCAGGCTAAGCCTTCTGTCCTGTCCTGGCTTATGATCTTCTAGCCTACAGGCTGAACATCCATTGTGTTCCATTTCATTGTAGAAAGGATATTGGAGACCCAAACTAGACAGCTCTCACGAGGGCTTATTTTCACCCCTGTTTACAGAAGGGGGACGGAGGCACCAAGAGATTGTCATCAATGTGGCAGCAGGTGTCGGGGACCCTGACTGTAACTTGGCTCTAATCTAATAGTGGACATGGCATGTATTTTCCTACACTGTCAGTGGAGTGTTTTGAGTATATTAGTTTTTGTTTGTTTGTTTGTTTGTTTGAACCACTCAACAAATCTGGTGATCAGGGATCTGTCTGATTCTGAAGATCAGTCAGTGGTGGATGTGGTCCCTCTCACTTCATGTTGTTCTCTCCATCTCAACACCCAAGCCCCTATCACAGGATTTGGACATTTTCCCTTGCTGTAATGGACACCTATACAGGCGTTCCATGCACCTCTGTACCTAGAGCTTGGAAGCAGGCACAGACGTTCCTAAATAGGTGGACATGCCTGGATTCCTGTACACTTTTGTTTCTGTCTCTGGAATTTGCATTGAAATCATCAAAGATTGTTCTTATTTTATTTCTTTCCCCCTAGCCACCTAGCAAAGAACACCATTTTTTTTTCTTAGCACAATTAGCAGTGAGCCTTCTTTTCAACTGTAAAGCTGGGGAGCTAATCTTACTTGTCCTCACCTTGAGGACATCATGCTTCTGGGTTTCCCCTGAATTTCCACCCATTTTTATTCTGCCTACTGCTTTCCATTGTCAGTTTTGTGCCTGGACTCGCTCGGGAGAGGTGAACCAGCTGTCTCCTCCTAGTAAATGGGAATTTGTGGTGTAAAAAGACTCAGCCACTGGGTGGCGCTGTGGGAAGACATTTGCCCCGGTAAAGGCATCTTGAACACTCAGAATTCGGGTTTGAAGAGGTACAGACATCAGAATTGGTGCAGGCTGGAAAGATTGTGGTGGTGGTGGTGTGGGGACATGTGTGCTTTCCTAGTGTGTGCTCTCAGTTTTCGGTCACAACCTGCTAGTTCGGGCAGTCTGTGCTCTGAGGTCAGGTGTTTCATAAATCCTAAGGAGAGCACTTGTATTGAAGGAAAAAGGCAAAGCCAGATGGGTGGGACAGGGTCTCCAGCCATCACATTTCTGGAAGTTCCTCAGTGGTCCCCATCAGCTCTGGAGGGAACTTTTTTCCTCACTATGCATAACTTGCAGTTTCTTTTGAAGTCACGTTATACAATTCAGTGGCCCTTATCTTCCTGCGAGTTGAGTTTTGAACATTTTTCTATGACTGTAAAAGAGATGTTATATTTAAATGTCATGTGATAGAGAAATAATTGTGTCCTGCCTCCTCATCTCTAAGCTGCAAGAGCTCGGTATGGTCTTTCAATCTCTCTGCATATCTACAAGGAATAGGGAACATAAAAATATCAAGTTCCCTGTCAAATGCTAGTACTAGTATTAAAAGATCACTGGTAGTAAGATGTCCTGTAAACAGTAAAATATAACTACAATGGCAGTGTCAGAAACCCCAGGTGGGCAGAGATCCATTCTATGTCTTCTTATCCCAGGCCTGACACTATGGCTGTCACCACAGACACTTTCACTGTTAGATGAGTGATGAGTAGGTGTGTCTGTAGCTCCATGCAGCAGGGGACAGACTGGATACATGCCTGGTAAATGACGGGCCTCAAAGGATAAAGCTGGGAGAGGGAGCCAGAGAAGCAGGCCCTTAAGAGGACTACAGGCCTTGTGCCTCATCTGCTAGGAAAGCATTTAGCACATCCCCAGCCAGCTGGCCCTTGGGTAGCCTGGCTCTGCTCAGGCCCGGTTGCCAGGCTCAGGCCATCTCAGGCTGGAGTGACTTCTCTCAGAGCAGGCGGACTTAGAGTTTTGTCATCCATCATGGCACTCTGTTGACCGGCCTGGAATGTCATCCTTCTCATGCCCACTTTAGAGGTCTTAGTCCCTGGTGATGGTAAACACCCTGGACGCAGGCCTGACACTGAGACACCCTGGATCTGAGCGGGTTGGGGCTGACTAACCTGTCTCCCATGGTTAACAAACACAAACAGACACAGCACAGGTACACAAACACAGACAAGTGTGGAGCAAAGCCACATCTGAGCCTATTTTTTCCTGACCTACTTTTTTGTTTGTTTGGAACAGAACTACTTGGGAAATTGTCACTGTTTCACGTGGTGGTCATGGATCTAGTAGAAGAATCTAATAATAAGTCTGTTGTGTAAATAGTAGTAATGACAACTACTATTTTGTCCATGCTCTCCACACAGTTATTATGCACTTCCTAGGCATTATCTTAATTGGTCTCTTAAGGTGGTTATGACCCCTGTAGGATTCTCTCAGGCCGCCCCAGGACATACTATAGCTATTTTATGGAGAGGAAATTTGAAGTCCAGCCACTTCCTGGATCTTAGAACTAGTGACAGAAACTCAAACCATCATTTGCTCCTCTGTTCATTCCCCAAACTATTATCAAGCTTGTGCTATGTACCAGCCACCAGGGGTTCACGTGGAGTAACATGGTCAAACGCGGTCAAAATCCCGGTGTGCAGCCAGAGGGGCGGAGAAGCGACAGGAGCAATGGATGGTAGAAGTGCAACAGTGAAGAACACAGCATCGGAGGAGGCAGGATGTGGGACGGTGGAGAGAGAGAGGGTGGGGACGCTGCCTGGGACAGGGAGGAACAAAAGGTGGCATCTGGGGAGGCTAGGTCGCTGAGTCCAGTGGATCAGAGGACAGAACCCAGCTGCTGATAAACTGTTCCGTGGGCCAAACGATCAGGTTACAACCTAATGAAGATTTCTTTGTCCTGGAACTCACTCTGTAGCCCAGGCTGGCCTTGAACTCACAGAGATCCGCCTGCCTCTGCCTCCCGAGTGCTGGGATTAAAGGTGTGCGCCACCACCACCCGGCTCCCATTTCTATGGATTCATCTTTCCCAGGGTTCGTCTTCACTTCTTTTCTTGGGTTATGCATTTCCAGGATAGGAAATTGAGTAATACTTTAGGAAGGAAATAAAACAAATTCATCTACTCCTTGTTATTCAACTCCATCTACCAATCTATGCATCATTCCCACCCACCCACCCCCCCCACCCCCCCCACCCACTCATCCACCCATCCACCCACCCACCCACCCACCCACCCACCCATCCACCCACCCATCCATCCATCCATCCATCCATCCATCCATCCATCCATCCATCCATCCATCCATCCATCCATGTTTGTAAGGTAACAAATGAGTACTAGTCAGATCTATTCCCCTGCTGCAGATATGAATAAGATGTAGGTCTGTACTTTGGTGTCTAGTAACAACTAGCTACATCAGGCCATTGAATCCGTGAAATGTTGGCTACATGATGCAATAACTTAACAATCTATACAATGAGTTAAAGTTTAAATGAACAAACAAACCAGAGGCAGCCCTAACTTTTTCTGTTAAATGAAATTTCATTGCTTTGACAGTGTCATACACATCCCAGCGTAGCCACTGAACACTAGCCCTGAAGTGAGCTTGATGTACACAATCAATTTTAGAAGACAGCATAAAAAAGAATGTAAACTATTTCACCAGTGAGTCATTTTACTAAATTAAATATTTAAGCAATGCTTTGACATATCTGCTAATATCAGAGGCATTATTAAAATGTGTTTCATTTGTTTTCGATGTGACGTCTGGAAAGGCTGGATTCCTGTATGTGGCTCATACTGAATTTCTGTTGGTCAGGGCTTTACTACACCTGCTCATTCCAGAGCAGGAGGCAGCTGGGGGCAGCCAGGCCGGCACACAATGGATCATTGGAATGTCATGAGCTAACGGCTATAACAGACCCTGGAACTGAATGCTCTGGGGACAGAGAACCAAGCCTTATTTCTGTCCCGTGCAGGATCAGAGAGGTGATATCTTCTGCCAGGTCTCTGAGATGAGTAGAGGCTTGTCATTGAGAGGACAGGGCAGGGCAGGATGCATTTCCCAGAACTGAGTGCAGCATGTGCAAAGACCACAAGGCACATGTCATGGAGAAGTGCCCTAGAATGTGAGGTGCTTTGGTGGAAGGAGGTAGTGTGGCTGAAATCAGAATCTGCAGTGGCTGTCTGCCTGAGAGAATAAAATCCAAAGTGCTAACGTCATTTTACCAGGCCCCAGGGATGCTATCCATTGTCCCCTCTCTGGACTTAACTCCTACCACTTCCTCCCATTGCATTCCATCCTAGGTCATGCCAAGGATATTTCTGCCTTAGGGCCTTTGCTCATACCAGTCCACTGGCCTTTAAGGCTCCTCCCCAAGACACTGAGACTGTCCAATGCTGATGTCTTTGAAGCCTCCCTGTTCCACATCATCCTTATCTGCTCTCCTTTACCCTGCCTTCCCAAGCCCCGCAGCCTCAGTAAATCCCCAGGCCTGTTTATTGCAGCTATCTGCCATTTCCTCCCACACAGTCCAGCACATCCTTGAATGCCTATTCAACTTCTCCACTTTCCCCCGGCTGCTACTCTTCCTGGTGTGGCATGGGTATTGTCTGCTCTGGTGTGCTCAGTGCAGGGGATTCAACACATGTCCATTTCCCTTTTCTTGAGAGGAGTGCTCTTATTTTTCAGTATGAAGTTGAAGGAAGGGAAAGACAGAGGGCCTTCAACCCCTTGCCTCACCCCTTCCCACGTGCACAAGGAGCTGAGGAAAATGGCCGTGTATGAGGAATGTCAACTCTGAAGGATTGAGGACTGTCAGCACTGGGGGGGGGGGGGGAGGGGGTCATGGGTCATCTCCTGTCTCACTGACTGTCCCCAAACTGAGATGAATACCTGTTTGCTCTTCCCAACGGACTCCTCCGCCTTTCAACCGCCAAGTACAGAAACAGGAAAGAAAATGCTAGTCTGAGTGATTTTGTTAGAACGCTTGTATTACCCCAATTGTTTTGCAAACTTTTACCTCTCATTAGGCATGCTTGGGACCAGAAGTGAGTGTTGCAGATTTTTATTTTTATTATTTTAGATTGTGGAATATTTGCATATGCATGACAAGATATCTTGAGGCTAGGACCCAAGTGTAGACAGACATCCACTTGTTTCATGGAACTTTACACATAGGACCTGATCATGTAAACATTTAGCTAATCTTGTGCATGGCCCAGAGCATCCGCTGTGCTCTTCCTGTGCCACTCTGGACTTTTGGATTAGGTAACTCTCTGCATCGCCTCCCACCCCACCTATCAGTCCCATGAACAGACCTTGTCGTGTATGTTTGATGACAAACTGTAACCCCACTGGGAGGCAGCAGAGCATATTTACGTCTGACATTTAGTCCAGGCTGCTGCCTGGGTCTCACTGTTCTTACTGCTTTCTGTTTTCTGCACGAACTCATGGTTCCTGTAATCTGCTTTCTGTTATTGTAACAAATCCATGTGATTATGAACTTAAAGTTTATGTAGGCTCACGATTCTGGAGGTTTCATTTCCATGATTGATCGACTCTAACTGCTTTGGGCCTGTGTCAAAGTAACAGGCCCTCCGTGGGGGAATGCAGTGGAACAGGGCACTGCTCACTCCATGACTAATAGAGGCGGGCAGAGGGAGCGAGAAGCCCACACTTCTGTTCATGAGCACCCCCAGTGTGGGAAAATCTGCTACTAGGCCCACATCTTTTTTTTTTTTTTTTTTGGTTTTTCGAGACAGGGTTTCTCTGTGTAGCTTTGCACCTTTCCTGGAGCTCACTTGGTAGCCCAGGCTGGCCTCGAACTCACAGAGATCCGCCTGTCTCTGCCTCCCGAGTGCTGGGATTAAAGGCGTGCGCCACCAACGCCCGGCAAGGCCCACATCTTAAAGAGGACTAGCCAGTAGTCCCACACTGGGGAGCAAGCTTTTCTACACCCATCTTTAGGAGACACTTGCCAAACTATAAGAATCTTCAACCAAAACTTTTAAAATGCCTCTAAAGATGAGAAAACAGACATAAAGAGAAGGCAGCCCAGGACCACACAGCCAGGAAGACTTGAACTTGGCAGCCTTTGATTCTTAAACCTGTGCCCCCCCCCCAGTTGCCATGGTTACAGGCCACTTAGCAGGTGGGAAGAAACTGAGCCTTTGCTATCAATTCCTGATTTTTGCTGGTATCTATCCCATATTCAGATAGCATGAGTTCTCTCCACTAGGCTGGAGGTCAGCTGGATGCTGTAACTGTTTATTCCTCACTCCTCCAGGCTGGTAGCTGGAAGAAGAGGGGCCATGCCTGATAGAAACTCACTGCAGCGAAGGAGGCATTACCGGAGGGATTGTCTTTTGTACCAATTAATAAAACTGTTGAATACTTCTCTAATTAGATCTCTCATACAAGTAATACTAAATAAATAAATAAATAAATAAATAAATAAAACCTCACTGCCTCTAATCAGAAGCAACTTAAAGGAGACTCTGACTTCTTCTGGTTCACAATTTGAAAGTCTCCAGTCCGTGGTGGTGGGGAAGTCATGGCAGAGTTCATGGCAGTGGGAGTCTGGCTGGGATTACTCACAGCTCTGGGGATCTGGAAGCAGACATCACCTGGGATAGGGCTATAATAAATCATCAGATCCTCCCTGCTGTGATCCACTTCCCACAGCTGTGCCCAACTCTAAGATTCTACATCCTCCCAAAACAGCACTACCCAATGAGAAACAAGTGTTCTACAACCTCCCAAAACAGCACTACCCAATGAGAAACAAGTGTTCTACAACCTCCCAAAACAGCACTACCCAATGAGAAACAAGTGTTCTACAACCTCCCAAAACAGCACTACCCAATGAGAAACAAGTGTCCAAACATGGAAATCCATAGGTAACAGTTCAGTTTACTCAAACCATCATATGTATATCACATGGATATGGTTTGAATGGGACACACACACACACACACACCACACCACACACCCCAGGCAGAAAGGCCTAGGAAGGAGGAGTATGAATTTCTGGTTGACAGACTTCTTCGGCCATAGTGAAGAATAAGCATGTTCTCAAGTGGCTATTTCCCAGTCAGCTGTCCATCAGCTCACAGATCCAAGTTAGGAATGTCATAATCTTAGGTAATGTGTCAAACCTCATCTATCAGTATAGACCAATAATAGCAACTCATGCGAGTTGTACCACAGGCAGCTTGGAGCCTTAGATGAGTGGATTCAAATCCTGACTTACACTGTTACTGTTTGATAGCACACAATGTAGTCAACCTTTGTTGACATTTCTCCCAACAGTGAAACGGGGATCCTAATACCACACACACACACAGACACAGACACATACACATACACAGACAGACAGACACACACAGACACACAGACACACACACAGAGACACACACACACACACAGACACACACACGCACACAGACACAGACAGACACATACACATACAGACACACACACACACAGACACACACACAGACACAGACAGACACACAGACACAGACACACACACACACAGACACACACACAGACACACACACACACAGACACATACACAAACACAGACACACACACACACAGACACACACAGACACACACACACACACACACACGACACAGACACATACACGGGATAAACAAGAGTCGGTATTATTGTGTTTTCTGAACAAAGCTTTCTCAAGAAAGCAAACATACACACTTTAAGTTGCTTTGAAAACAGCAAGTGTAAGAAAGGCCCCGTGATGAATCTTAGGCTACTCTAAGTTGTGAGTACAGATGTTACAACGTCTGTCTAGTATCCAGCACAGAACCAGAAGCTGACAAGCAGTATGATCAAACTGCTGATAATTCCTCAGAACTCTGGCGGGAACTTGAAAGAAATACGAGCGTGACAGTAATAGCCATCATCTACTGAGTATGTATCCTATCCTTTAAGACCCACACCAACTGTGTGGGACATACTGTTACAACTGGCAGTGACACAGGAAATAACGGTTCCAGACAGTCACCGTGAATGTCGGGACAGGATCTGAACCCGGTTAGTTTGACTCTAGAACTCAAACTCTGAACCAAGGAGCCTGGGCCGGTTAGAGGAGATGTCCTGTGTAAAATAAACCACACATGGGCTGGCCATGGCTCAGCAGATAAAGGCACTTGCCATCAAGTCTGATGATCAGAGTCTGGTCCCTGGGTGCCACGGTGGAAGGAAAGAGCTGACTTCTGAAAGCTCTCCTCTTTCCTCCACATATGTATACGCACATGCATATATACATATACAGGACAGGTACATGTAATAAAAAAACCCACACTGATCAATGCTACAGGAATCCAGGCTTGGCAGGAGCTGCCAGTGCTTGGACACGACTGTGTGCCTGCCGCACACTGTGGTTGGGTTTACCTCCTTCCCACTTATAGGAGGTAGCCTGGCTCCTGTAGGCCAGGGGCAGGGAGGGCTGCTGTTACTCAGTACAAGCTGAGTAATGTTAGGCAAAGTTTTAAACCTTTCTGATATGATTGACCCAAGGAAAACAGATTACAGCAGCTACCTTCCACAGCATTGGTAGTTGTGAAACGGTTCCCAGCATGTGGCAGGTTCTGGCCATTCAGCAGGTGGGACGAAGCCCTTACACTTGAGAGATGCTCTCAGAACAGGCTCTGCTCCTGTAACAACACACACCATCTCACGGCTGTGACAGCGGGAGGCTTTGCTCACACTGCCTTGCCAGCTCAGGCGTCCTGGGACTCTTCTGTTCGCTGTCCAGGGTCTCAGCTCACCCCTTCTCTGCACTGCTTGTCAAGGTGAGGAGAGCACAAGGCAGTTTGCTGTCAAAGCTTCCAGGTAGAGGAGTGATCATTTTTGCTCGGATTCTATCAACCTATGCAAGCTATATGGCCACATGGTACCTTGAGAGAGTCGGGTAAGAGTTTCCTACCACATCCTGGGGGGGACAGAAGAGACCAGAACACTTGTCAGTTTAATTACCAATACAGACACAATCTGTTTTCCTGAAAACCAAACCAAACCAAAACTAAAATCAACCAGACCCAGTGACACATATTTTAACAAGAGCAAACTGAAGAAGGTTCACAAGGTTAAGTCATTTGACCAAACTCACCCAGCCAATTCAACGGGGACCCCAGGACTCTACCTGCACGCCACTAACTTGTCTCACATTCTACATGCACGTCTACGGACTGTTTGAAAAAGCATCATACAGCTTCAGGACGAAGGCAGGGGGATTCTGTAAGGGCTGGTGGAATGAATAGATCAGAATAAACATGGCCTTTGCCGTTTGTTGGGTGCTTTAAAGGGAGGCAGCGGCTGGCAGAGGGGTTTCAGGCGTCAGTGAAATAAGTCAATGAAGTTTGGAGATAAGATTATCAAGTGCAGAGCGGAGCGGGGGCGGGGGGGGGGCGATCTGAGTCCTGAGGTGTTTCAGGCCATGACTCTGGCAGCAGGGAGGGGTTCTCGCGCAGGCAGTCTGTTGCCGGAGTCCAGTGTGAGGTGATAAGTGGACAGGAGTGAAGACAGAAGGAATGCGGAGGGCGGGCGGAACCCCAGAGTGCAGAGGAAGCGCCAGAGCGGTCAGGCAACTTGCGGGACACACCAGTCGCTCTTCCCTGTTCGCTCTTCTGACCCTAGTCTGGAACATTGCCATTTACATGCAATTACTTAAAAAAATTTCCTAAGGCCTGTCTTATTTTTCCTCCCTCAGCCTAGACGCAGCTGGGAGGCCTTCCTGCTTGACCCTCACCTGGTGGGGTGAGGTCCGACCCTTTTAAGTCAACGGAAAATTCCCATCACCTGTGGGGGTCAAGAAGCCTGCAAATGGCCTCTGGCTTGGGCAAGGAATTGCTCAGCAGGCCCAGGCCCTAGTCCACCCGGAGCCATGGTTTGTCCATCTCGGAAAGGGGCCTTCCCACTGGTGCTGGGCAGCTCAGGGAACCCAGCTCCATCCAGGCCCCTCTCCTCCCCTCTTTGGAGGTTGTCCGGGACCTCACGGGGAGACCGGCGCCCGGGAGAAGGCCCGGGTTCCTCCTTCGAGCCTCCCTTCGGTCCTGACTCCGCCTTTCTCCCCGAGAAAGCCCGGTGCGGGGTCCCGAAGCATCCCTCCCGGGGACTTTCCTGGTTCTGCGGTTGCCCAAGGAGGGCGCTGCCCTGGCCGGGCCGGAGTTGGGGGCCTGCAGGGCCTCGGCAGCGGGAGGGGACCGTGACTCACCGCCGGTAACCCAACACCGCCGGGCCTCCTTTCCCCGGCCTCCCCCAGCTCTCGCGGGCCTGGTGGCCGCCGCGACACCATAACAAACATGAAGGATGGCCCGGGGAGGATGCAGTCCCGGGCCACCGCGCGCACGCCTGGGCCACCCGGGCTCCGTGCGTAGTCGCCTCTGCGGCCTCCGGGCCCCGCGAGCTTTATCCGGGGCCGATGGGCCCAAGCCAGCGGCAGATCGCCGGCAGTGGCTGCGGAGGGTGAGTGCGGGACGCCCGGGGAGGGGACGAGCGCACTGAGGACCCCTCCCCACCCCACCCCACCCGGGACCGTCCGTCCCCGCCCGGTGAGGACAAAGCGCCCCTGGCCGCCGCCCGGGCCTGCGCCGCGCCGCACAAAGGGTGAAACGGCGACACGCACCCCGCCCCCTCCCTGCGCGGTGGCCCGACGCGGAGGTGGGGACACCCGGGCGCCCGCCCCGCGCTCCCCTCCCGCCCCGCCCCGTCTGCGCGTCCTCCTGGCGCGGGGGCGGGGGGCGCGGCGCCCCACATAACACTCCCCTCCCGGCGCGCGGAGCCACCCTCTCCCCTCCTCTCGCGAACACCACCGCCTCCCCTGACACCGCCGCCACCTCGCCGGACGCTCGGCAGATTGCGGCGGCCGGCCGGGGGGGCGGTGCGCCGAGCGTGCGCGCCCGGGGCGCCAGATGTGCAGTCTCCGCCGCCGCTAGTGACCCAGCGGCAGCCCGAGCCAGGTCCGGTTGTCTCAGCAATGCTGCGGGGGCGACCTTGAACGCACCCTGGTTTCCCTCAGCGGGGACCACTCTGAGCCCCTGTGCCGGGTCCTGCCCTCTCTAGCCCGGCTCGCCCCGCGCTCGGACATGGAAGGGGCCGCAGTGCCTGCGGCAGGGGATGGCCCTGATGTGGAGCCGGGGCCGCAGGGCTCTCTGCGGGAGGCGGCGGCCGGGGCGACTGCAGCCCCAGCGGAGCCCAAGAAGCCGCACGGGGTGAAGCGACATCACCACAAGCACAACTTGAAGCATCGCTATGAGCTGCAGGAGACCCTGGGCAAAGGTACCTACGGCAAAGTCAAGAGAGCCACCGAGAGGTTTTCAGGTCGAGTGGTGAGTAGGGGAACCCCCTGGGTGGTACCTGCTAGCTCCGCGGCGGTACGAGTGGGGTCTGGGCACACCACACAACCCGGGCTTTCTCCACCAACAGAGGTCTCAGCAGTAGCCCCCCAGTCAGACTCCTCACTTTCCTTTCGGCTCCTATGACTCAGGTGTATATCTCTGGAAACACTTGTTACATCCTGTCTGCACATATTTTGGGGCTCCCCCTTTAGTCTCAGCTGGCAAAGTAGTTGTTTAGGATTCGCAAACATTTTGCAGCTTTGGGAACATGGGGTCTCCCCCGCAGACACACCTTCAGACCTTGCCCAAGAGTTCCTTATTTGTACATCTCCAAAAAGACCCTCATCCTTAGTCACGAGGCTGGACTCTCAGGTCTTGTGTCCCATAGCTGCTCCCGACCCCTCTCACTTTTTCCCATCTACCCACAGTCCCCCTTCTCTGCTTCTTACACTGAGCTTGACCACCCTGCTGCTGCTGCTGCTGCTGCTGCTGCTGCTGCACAGGACGACAGACTTCTGCCTGGAAAAACCAAAAGCTGCTACTGACAGTTTGCATTCCGGCCTCTGGCAGGACCGACATGGCCAGGGCACGGGTGGCCATTTAGACACAGGTCTGACTGGCTGCAGGCTCGCTTGCCTTCCAGGTCCCGTTCAAGGGTCTGGCTAGCTGCCCCTCTGGTCCCAGCTTTGGTTTGTTGTCATTCAGAACAGGCCCTTGGAATCCACACTGCTTGTGGCTAGAGTGGGGTTCAGAGGGACAGAAGGCTGCAGAAAGGTTTTTTTGTGGTGTGTGGCAGAAATGAACATGGTACTTTAATTTTAAAGTGTATCAGATGTGTTTCCATCGATGCAGGGCCAGAGTCAGAAACTAACTAGGAGACTGCTTGTGTGCACTTGGGGTTTATTTAGGGCCCCACTGATGCTTATAAACCTAACCAGTGGCTACAAGGGAGGCAAGTGAGCTGTCAGGTAGCATTTGGGTGTTGTTTTATAGTTGTACAGAGATAGATCTGTGGAAAATGATGGCCGTCAGCAAGGTTTACCCTTTTAATTTTCAAATATGTGGCCAGCTAGGTACCCCTCCCCCCAGGTTGACACAACATTATCACTTAAAAAGTCTGTTATCAATGAATTGGGGATCGGGAATTGTGTTCTTAATAAACTGCACTGCCGTACATGAATTCTGCGGCAAGTTGCAAAGCCGTTGCGCAGGTGTCCTTTGCTTCACAGGCTGCAGTGGTTGCAAAGGTGTTCTCTGATGAAGGAAGAGCCTGAGAGGCACGCTTCATTCATGCATCTCTTCTGAGTTGATATTCCCCAGGCTGGGTGTTGAATAAGCAGAAAACGAAGAGTAGCTCCTTGCCCTTGTTGTCTTTAAAGCTGCTGGAGAATCGTGCTGAGGAGTTGGAAAGCTGGATAATGAAAACCAGACGTAGTTTGGGGCGCAGGTTGAAGATGTGCGAATGTGAGGGGTTGAGTGGCAGCTGCGTCTCTCTGGGCACCCAAGTGCTCAGGAGTCAGCCCAGCGGCACTGAGTCTTTGTGGCATGCGCTTGCCTGCCGAGCTCCATTGTGGCTTTCAGTCAGGCGTTCTTCTTGCTGTCTGAGCCCCAGGCTGGGTTAGACTTGCGTTGGTAGGCAGGCGCCTGCCTTCCTCTTTCGGTGGGTGTCTGGCTCTTTATTTGCACAAAACTGAACATTCTGCCAGGGTTTGGCCTCGTGGCCACTAGGGGGCGCCCGGAGAACGGCGGAGCCTCGTTCTCCTCTACGAGACCAGCCGGCTGTTATTGTCTAGTTCACCTCCCATTGTCCTATTAATTGCAGCGAAATCTCTTGTTTCATTAAAAAATTATGTAAAGATTTTGGAGCTGGCAGTAGATACAGGCCCAGGAACTGACAGTTCTCAGACTGCTTCACTTCTCGTGGGCTGTTTTCTCCTTGGTGGCTAAGTGGAGTGCTAGCAAGATTCTCTGGTGAACAGCTTGCCCTGAACAGATAGGAAACTGACAGTTTGGAGGAGAGAAGTCCAGCATCCTCCCCCGCTGAGTGCGCTGTTCACAGATGGCAGGAGAGCTCAAGTGAGAAACTGGAACTGTCAGGTGGAAATTCCCCATGTCTGGCTGCATAGAAAATAAGAGAAGCAACAACAACAAAAATATTGGTCGGCATCGTGCTTGCCTGTTCAGTGCCTGGTGACTCAATGTCAAGAGCAGCAAAAAATTTCATGAGATTGGTGTGGCACACGCAACTCGCTTCCAAGCTCCCGTTGAGGAGGAAGCTCAGGAGCAGGCTTAATTCTGCTGGCTACGGTGGATGCTTTTGATCCAGTCCCTTGGAGGGCACCTCTCAGCGGGAGCAGTGATGTTCGCCTGTTCTATTGATGTAAATCAGGTGCTGGGTATTAATGTGAGTCAACCAGTCAGAAATGCTTGGGGAGTCAGCATTCCTGCCCAACGTAGGGGTCCTGTTCACAGAGGAGAGTCATTTCTTGTAGCTTAGAACTTCTTACCTGGAAAGGCCTTCTGGGTGAGACACAACTCGGCACAGCATTGTGACAGACTGAGGAGCTTGCAGCCAGCTGGTTCAGCCCTCTGCGTGGTCCAGCTCTTTCCTTGTCATCCCCAAATGTGGTCTCACAGCCACAGCTTAAGCTTGTCTATAAGGCAGGAACTCACAGTGGCTTGAGATGACGAGCCTAACGTTGGGTCAGCCTTACATAAAGGCTCTGGCCGCCACTCAGACTCTTGACCGATCCCTTACTGGCACTGGAGCTTTCGGGAAGCTATTTAACTGTGAAATCCAGTTTCCTCAGCTGGGAAGTTGGATGCTGACAAGACCAACTTCTTAGACTTTTGAGAGTTGCAGAAGATAAACTGGGTAGTCTCAAAGGGGAAAAAAATGAAATGTTCTAGTGTCCCTTCCTGGTGGGTTTTATGTCTTATTCTCATTTATGATTGCCTCTATATTTTAAGGCCATCAGAGAGAGAGGTTGCAACGGCCAATTAGCCTTGGATCTTGGGGGGGGGGGGCAAGGGAGCTACTCACTTTGCCAGGGTAATTAGATTAATTAGGGAGGTGCAGGCATAGGGAGGCAAGACAGTCGACCAGATTCAGATAGGATCTGAATGTGTTTCTACAGTGTTGAGTTTGGGCCCCATTTATTACACAACCTTTGTTTGGATGAACTTCTGGGTCATCCTACAGGATGCACTTTTTGGGAGCCAATTCCTTGGACCTTCAGGGCACACAAAGCATTGCTAAAACGATCACTGCACAACACAACAGAACAAAAATAGAACCCAAACACACAGTTTCTGGGGCCATTTGACCAAAGTGAATCTTACAAGCATAAGCTCTTGCCAAAAGCAGTTCCTGCAGCCCAGTGATGGCAAACTGTAGATCTGAGAGCTGAGCGAACAAGCTGGCCTGCCAGACTTGGTGATGCACGAGCGTCACGTGCACAGTGGCTGAGGTGCTGTGTTAGATGTAAGGCTCAAGTCCAGTTTCCAGAGAACCAGAGCTCTCGGCCGATGTCAGCCCAACCTCTCACAGAGATGTTAGGTGACTAGCTTGGGTGAAGAAACCTGATTCTTGATCAGAGATGTCTGTCTGTCCTTTGTTTAACGACGTGGTCCTCATTCTTTAAGAGCTCATCTCTAGCAGCAGATGTGAGATGCATCTGCAGATATTGAATGAGTTCTGTTAGATGGTGTGACTGAGATTTCATACTGTCTGCCGCGCACACTCACCATGTTAAATGTGGAGCCAGGCATGAATAAGCCCATGGAGCCTACAGGGAGGGAACAGTTCCCAGGCTGGTGTCACACTTTATGGAGGTGTCATCATTTCAGGGGGTGACCAGCACCAGCTTGATGGAGCTTAGTTCATTAATACGAGTTTGATCCTGAGCAGAAACACCTGTTCCTGCTGTTGCAAGCAGAAAATTGTGTGTGAGAGAGAGAGAGAGAGAGAGAGAGAGAGAAGTAGAGAGAGAGAGAGAAGGAGAGAGAGAGAGAAGGAGAAAGAGAGAGAGAGAGAGAGAGAGAGAGAGAGAGAGAGAGAGAGGAGAGAGGAGAGAGAGAGAGGAGAGAGGAGAGAGGAGAGAGGAGAGAGGGAGAATGTAAGAGTGTGAGTTTGTGCCAGGCGGTGGTGGTGCACACCTTTAATCCCAGCACTTGGGAGGCAGAGGCAGGCTGATCTCTGTGAGTTCAAGGCCAGCCTGGGCTTCAGAGTGAGTTCCAGGAAAGGCGCTAAGCTACAGAGAAACCCTGTCTCGAAAAAAAAAAAAAAAACCAAAAAAAAAAAAAAAAAAAAGAGTGAGTTTGTTTGAGAGTGTGAGTGTGTGTGTGTGTGAGACACACCTGTTCCTGCTGTTACAACCAGAAGAATGTGTGTGAGAGAGAAAATATGTAAGTGTGTGTATGAGAGAAACTATTTAAGAGTGCGTGTGAGTGAGAGAATATGTGTGTGTGTGTGTGAGAGAGACTATGTAAGAGTGTGCGATAGAGAATATATGTGGTGTGTGTGTGTGTGTGTGTGTGTGTGTGTGTGAGAGAGAGAGAGAGGGACAGAATATGTAAGGGTGTGTATATATGTGTGTGTTAGTCTGTCCCTGTGTATATGTGGTCTACATGTTCATGTGGGTGAACATGTGGAGACCAAAGGAAAACCTTGGGTGTCATCCTTCGGTGCTGTCCCTTTCTCTTTGAGAATGTCTCTCATTGGTATGGCCGTGGACTGGCTGGCCAGCAAGCCCCAGGGACTCGCCTGTCCCCACCTCCCCTGTGCTGGGATTTCCAGTATGACCATAGCCAGCATTTTTATGTGGGTTAAACTCAGGTCCTCTTGCTTGCACAAGTAATACACCAACTGAGCCGTTTCCCAGCCACCCCAGCTGATGTTTTGAGATGAGGTATGTCATGCTGAGCCTAGAACTTTGCACACATGTCCCTCATTAAACCCTCTCTGAGGTGTTAAACTCTAGTTGGACCCATTTTATAGATGGAGAAAATAACACGTTGGTGTGTAATGAGCTGAGGGTCACAGCTGGACAGTGTCTCATAGGTCTGTCTGTTTGGAAATGCATTGCTGTTAGAGGAATCAGGAGCCTTCCTTACATCACGCAGCGGTGACTCTGGACATGCCACTTTGCCAGTGGTGACCATTTTGCCAGTGGTCAGCTGCGGCAGCTTCTTTTTTGAGATGGGCTCTTGCTGTAGTTTAGGAAGTGAATAGAGAGGCAGGGTCATGGCAACCAAAGCTTCCAGGATGGCACGGGGGCAATTCACAGAGCAGAGGACTATCACGGAGGGGTGGGGACCAGGGGTTGCTGTCCATGACCTCAGAAAGCACTGGAATTTGTTGACAACGGAAGGCATGGCTGGTAACGAGTGAACAGAAGCAGACAGTCTGCAGACACCCCTGTGCTGTTCTAGCCTACCAGCCAAGGAGAGGGGAGGCCAAGTATCGCTGAAGCTGTCCTTGCATCTGGGTTTCAGAAGCTTGGGACCTGGGGACATCACAGGGACGGGTGATGTCAGATTTATGCTGGGGTGTGGTGGGATGCAAGACTGATCAGGTAGATGGGGGCTGGGATAGTTGATAATAGTAGCAGTTAATACTTCTCTAGTGTTGGGGGTGTGCCAGGTACATACTAACAGATTGAACTTCCCTAAACATCTTATCGTCCCGTTTTCCAGAAGGAGCTGAGGCCTAGTGAGGTTATCCAGCTTCTACAGGGTCACATTCAGTAGCAAGGCCAGTGTTTGCCCCAGAGACTCTTGGAAGTCAGCAGAGCTGGATGCAGGTCATAGAGGGGTTCTGTGCTTGGAGGTTTGGGGTGCTGGCCTGGAGCAGGGATGGTTTCCTAAGAGTTGAGGTGTGAAAAGATTAAGAGTTGGAAGCGTCTTGGGAGAGAGATGGGCCAGGGATGCCAAGGTGTTGTTTCTTGGACCCAAAGCACATGTTAATGACTCAGACCAACCAAGGGGCTCTTCACTTGGACACACACTGCATTCTTTGTTCCTCAAAGAGCCTGGTCCTGAATGCCTGGGGGTGAGGCTGGGGCTGGGGGGCTTCCATGGTGAACAAGTTCGCTTTCTTAGCCTGTAGTGAAAAAAGCACCTACAGTGTGCCAGGATTTCTTAATCTCCTTCCTCTTAGCATGTGGCAGGAGATAAGCAGGTCAGCTGAGGCTCCTTGTCTGTGTTACACCCTGTCTAACCGCCTTGAACCCATCTCACACACGGCCGCCCACCAGAGATGTCTCGCTGAGGGCTAAGCATGAAATAGACCCCCAACCAAGACTTGCGGGATGGAGCTGAGATGGATAAATCTAGCTAGGGAATAGCGGAGAGGTGTAGCAACTGAAGCTTATCCTCCATGACCCCGAGGAACATTTACATTAGTTGGCAAGGAAACACAAGACTGTAGATGAATGGATGAGCAGAGCGATGTCTGCAAAGACAGGCAGACCCTTCCCTGCACGAATTCCTTTGCTGTTACATTTGCTCATGCATTCGTCAGGGAGAGCCGTAGATCCAGGGCTTGTCGGGTTCCTGGCTGTGGCTTCCTGTCCTCAGTGGCTCCAGAGTCAGACAGCAGAAATCTCATTCATCTTTCCCACATGAAAGTCTTGGAGCATCTGTAAGTTATGATTTGTGAAGTATCCACTTTAAAGCAGAATGCATTTATCACTGTGCGGGTCCAGACGACATTGGCAAGTGTCACTGTGAGAAGATCCCAGGCCCCAGGAGGGGAGGGGCTGGGCCAGATGACCCACCCGTGAGTGGAGTCTGGCGAAATTGATAAAATTCCCTGGAAACAGCCCAGGAGCAGCCAGATGTTGGCTTCATGGCGAGATTCTTCAGTAAGCTTTTAACTGTATGTAAAAACTGAGGCTGGGCAATTTCACTCCTAGGTCTACCCAGGAGAAATATAAACACATGTCCTCATAGAAACGTGTTCACAAAGACTTGGAACGGCTAAGTGGAAGGCGTACAAATGTTCACCTCCCTATGAATGGCTGCATGAAATATGGTGTGTTCACTTTACTTGGAATATTCTTGTGATCCTTTGCATAATTTTATTTATTGAGAACTTGTGGAATGTTATTCAGCAATGAAAAGAAACAAAGGACTCGCTACATGCTGCAGCCAGAGCCACCTTGAAGACGTGGCACTAAGTGGAAGAAGCTGGCTGTGAGAGACCACCGAGATTCTGTGTCTGTGAAATGTCCCACGTCAGCCAGACCGTAGAGACCGGAAGGTTGGGAATTGTCAGTGCTGATGGTAGAGCTGGCAGTAAGTGGGAAGTGGCTGCTAACCGGTGTGTTTATTTGGGGGGCCATGGACATATTTTGCAGTTGTGATGATGATTGCACAACTCTGAGAACAGACTAAAACCCCCGACTTGTGTACTTTAAAGTGAGTGGACTGAAGGACATGTGGATCATATTTCAAGAAAACTGTTATTTGAAAAATGTGAGACTTTGGAGCAGGGAGTGGTGATGACCAGGAAGGCCATGGTCTGTCTGTCAGCCCTCCAAGATGTCAAACCTGCAGTCCCACGAGACTCCCATTTTGTGTAAGAAGTGGAAGGCGGCACCCTGCTTGCCTTGGGACACACGCGCGCACACACGCATGCACGCACACACACACATGCACACACACACGCACACACATCTTGGAGATAGACTCTCTGTATCCATATCTCATCCCAGTCCTGACAGCAAGGTGACCTTGGGTAGGTTACTCTATTTTAGCTTCTGCTTTTCTCTCTCTTATCAGGAGGCTATGATGGATCTTATCTGGTGGCTTGTTGAGAGGATTCAATGAGATGATGTAGCTAAGTCTACTGCCTGGTGTGGTAACCGCCATCCATGTGGCCAGGGTCATTGCTAGTCTAAAAGACGTCTTCTGTTCACTTGTCTGGCCTTGTGCCCACAGGGCATGCACATCCTGCTTGGCAAGCCCAGGTGGTAGCTGTAGCTTTTCTCTGCTCTTCCCAGCTGGCAGGCTGCCCTGCTCTGGCTGACACAGGACTCATGTACCTTTCTTCCTTCCCACTTAGCAGTTACCTGGAGTGTTTCACGTGTGCTGAAAATGGGCCCAACACTGTGGGGACATTTCAGAGGAGACTGTGGTGTCTCATGCTATCGAGATACCTAGAATTTAGAATATAGCAGGTAATTCATCTGAAATAACCAGAGTATAAAATCAAGGGGTTGGTTGTGTAAGAAATGCCAGCAGTGTAGTAGACAGACTGAGGATCACATCCCACTTGCTTCTCAGTAGCTGCAGGCTCCCGGGAGAGCTGCATGTTTTCGAGGTTAGCAAAAGCATCTCCCAGTACCGTATTACTTAGACTCAACATTAGAAGTAGGATTTGGAAGCTTCTGATGCAGAACCTGCTGCACCTAGGGCCTTAGACACACTAGCTAGTAATTTTATTACTGATAAGGTCTGGATTGATGCTTTCTGTCAAAAGTGGGTTGAGCTGGGTACGGTGCTGCACACCTCTGGGTACTGTGGAGAACCTGAGGACCTTGGCTTGGCTTTCTCTGTTAAAATCCTCCTTAGGGTTTACAGGGACTCAGTTCTGTGTTTACATTTGCCATGGCCGTCAAGATTCCTTCCTTGTTCCTCTGTCCCAGCTCAGCTTTGGTTTCCTCCCAGCATGGAGGTTGGATTTTTGTGTGTGCAGCCCCTCATGTCCATCAGCCACTAGGGAAGACCCAGGCTCTGTCTCACTGGTGTTGTGTGCATGGTAGGTACTCTGAATGAATGAATGAATGGACAACTGCCACAGGAAGTGTATCAATGTCCTGAGATGGGAAAGTCCCGGAAGGCCAGAGGCAACAGGAAGTTCCCCTGGGGGCTTTGTCGCTGCTTTTCTCACCACTGTGCACAGACTGGACCAGCCTGGACTGCAGCATGGATCTCCATGATGCTTCTGTGTGGTTGGCGAGAGGAGGAGGCGGAACCATCCACAGCCTGCTTCCTCAGCATCGGCTCCTCACTCCTGGGGACCTCGGCACCTTCCTTGCCTGGCCGCTCCTTGTCCGTCAGGCTTCTTCTGGAGGCTCCAGCCCTCTGCCTCCCGTCTGAGCAGCCCAGCTGAGCAACTCTGCAGAGTGCGCAGGCTAGAAGGCATCTTGGAAGTTTCCAAAACACTCTCCCCAGGTTGTAAATTAAACACTTTAGGAACTGTGAACTGGCTGGACGGTGGAGTTAGTGCGTGTCTGGAAAAAATGCCATCATGATCTGCCCTTTCAGCACGAGAAAAAATTCCACTCCATTTGCTTTCATTAGTCACACTGAGCGTTCGATCAGGAAGGCATTGAGAGGAAGCTGTGGTGGGTTTTATGATGTCCTTTCCTGGACTCAGTGGCACAACTTCCATCCCTTTGGATGGCAGTTTAGAAAAGAACTGAGTGCCTTCAGTGATCCTCTTTCCCAACCTGCCTGTGCCAACCAGGCTTTGACCATTAGTGTGACACAGGGACCTTTAAAAACTGTTTTTTAAAGATTTATTATTTTTTAAATTTTATGCATGTGGGTGTTCGCATGCATGTATATCTGTGTACCATGTGGGTGCAGTGCCAGAAGATGCCAGGAGAGGGCGTTGAACCCCCTGGAACTAGTGTTACAGATACTTGTGAGCCTTCCTGTGGGTGATGAGAATCAAACCTGGATCCTCTGGAAGAGGCCTTCGACTGCGGCAAACTAGCGTGTGTCCTTACCGGCTGTCATTGTGCTGTGCCTTGGGACCAGCTTGGTCCCAGTCTTCTCAGGGTGGTGACAGGAAAGCAGATGGTCTCATTTGTGAACAAGAAATGCTCTTTGTAACCTGCAGAGGGTCAGGATGCACTTCCTGCACCTATGAGGTGGGAATAGAGTTCTGAGGGAGAGCTGCTGGCTGGTGGTGTTCTTGGGGGGATGCTTTCAGGGGGTGGAAGATAAGGTCCCGGTGGCCTCCACACCTTTGCCTGCCAGCACACAATTTATCACAAGTAGGTAGATACTCTAGTGCTCAGAGCCTTCGCTTCACCTGTAAATTGAGGGTTGGAGACAGAATGACCTCTAGCCCCTACTGCTCTTGGGAGGAGAAGCAGCTCTAGGATTTATTTCATGGATGTGGTTGGTAACGTGTGGACTTCATGACCTGTGGCTGGACAGGAGCTCTGCTTGATGGGGGACGGAAAAGTAGCTCAGTTCTGTGTCTCCGCCCTGCCTCTGCTTCTGCCTCACAGCGGTCCCGGCTTTCTTAGTGGGTCTAGAGTGAGATCTGGAGAACGTCTGTCCCTCAGTGTGATGAGATGGCCGCAGTAGGGCTCAGCTCTGATGATGTAAGATTTCATGATGGAACGTTTGCGGAGAACGGTGCCCAACCCATGAGCATGAACTGTGATTATTTGGGGTGTTGAGGGAGCATGCTCATATTCCGCTAAGGTGCCTGGAAAGAACGTCACTCCTGTTTGCATTCTTAGAGTTCAAGGGGGTCTTTGGTTTGAGCTGGTGAGACTCGAGGCTGGTGGCTGTGCTGCCCTTGGCTTTGCATTTGGATAGGTAGACACTGTGTTCTCCAGGGGCTTGGCCAGTGGTTTGGGGTGGGGGACATTTGGTGTTCCGGGAGAGCTTGGCTCCTTGGTTTCCGGAGGCACGTAGGAAAGCAGGTGAGCTGCCCAGATGCTCTGGGAAAAAGGGTGTTTCTGGCCATCTTGAAGATTCCACTGATGGGTTTGCTGCTGTTTCACCCTTTGAGGTGAATGGATGGCATCAGTCACTGCTGACCATTTCTGGTTGGTCAGGCCCTGTGCCAAGTGCCTGACCAGCGTGTACTGGAGACTATGGGGATCCAGCCTTGATAGTCCCCTCCCAGGGTCCGGGAAGAATCTACAACCAGCTGATAATCTTTGAAGAAAAGAAATGAATCTATGTACACAAAATTCCTTAGTCCATACATTTTATTATTCTGCCAGTTTTCTCTCTACAAGCTTATACTCTGCTCTCATTTTTAGCTCCTTTCTTGCCCAATATCTCTTTATATTTATCTGTTGTCCCCTCTAGGTTCTATCTTAATTTCTTCATCTTAGTTCTGCCCCTTCTAGGTTCTCATCCATCTGGTTCTTTCCCATACCATATGCTCTCCCATCTCCTCTTCTCTCATCTGTTTTTCCTCATCTTGTTCTTTCCCATCTGGCTCTTCCATCTCGTTCCTCTAGTACTCTCTTCTAGCCCTTCAATCTAGTTCTTCCCCATCTCAGTTTGTTCCTCTCAAGCTCTTACCCATCTAGTTCTTCCATTCTCTTTTCTCTTCTCCTGCCTCCACTCTCCACGTTCTACCTAAGTCTCCCAAGAATCCAGTTATATCAAGCCCCTGGTCGAGCAAGGTCACCAGGCTTGAATTCTCCAGGGTCATAAAGGCAGGTAAGAATTTTTCCTGCGGCAGTGACCACCAGGCTTTCTTTAACAACCCAAAATGGGAGTGGTAAAAGAGGAGGTCAACTGAGTGCTAACGACCGGTTAGCATATCACTGTTAGTCCTTGAAAATGGCTAAGGGAGATATCTGATTCCAGAGAAAGCCTTTCCTGAGGCTGTTCTCAAGATACCTGGAATGAGTATGTCCAGAGAGTGATCGGTCCTCACTGTTGGCCCTTCTTAGGGAAAAGTCAATTGGGAAAACTATGAAGGCACACATGATTTTCATAACAGAAGACAGCTGATATATAACAAGCCAAATAGCACCAAAAACTCCTTGGAATTTGGCTTCCTCCAGAGGAAATCCCTGATCCCTCCAGGTAGTGACTTTGCCATAACCAATTGAGTTCTTATGATGTATTCCTGCGGCCTGCAGCAAGCATGACCACACCCTCAGAAGGATCCCGAGAGAGGTGTTGCCACTGTCCCCACTTGGCCACAAAGGGAGCTTAGATCCAGGGCCACACCAGTTAATGACTAGGATGTGGGGGAGAGAAACAACCCATGTCCATCTGAGCTCTAAATAGTGAGCTGCTGCTGCTATTCCAGAGAAGGACCAGAAGTGTCTGTCATTTTTTTCTTGTGGCAAGTCTGCCTCAGGTAACAGGTTAAAGACGTTTATTAGCATGTTTGTGGAGCCTTTTGTGTTGCTCTGCTGGGCACTGGGAAGGAGTAAGTGGGGGGCAAGATAGGCCCCAAATAGCTCACCCTTGATTCTAGAATGTGTACCTGACCCTTGCCATTCCTAGATCCCGATTTCTCCTTGCTAGTCCACTTAAGAAGACTGTTTCCCTCCCCCACTTTGTTTTTAAATTTAATCGCTCTGAGTCTCATCATTTCCTGCGCAGTATCCCTTGTGCATCCTTGGCTTCTTCAGTGGTGGTGAAAACAGAAGCTTGCAGGGGGCCTCTGAGCAGCAAAATTCCCTCCTGTGCTTCTTACAGCCTTGAAGTAAATAAACGGTCTTCAGCTGCCGGGTGGTGGGCAGAAGAGGCTAAGGGCAGTTGGTGTGTCTGGGGAGTTCGGAGCCCAGCATGATGGATGTGCTCACCCTAAGTGAAGCTCCCACTCTGAGTGGACACCCCCACTTGGCGTCTTAGGAATAGAGATGGAGTGCTAGTAATGGAGAATGCAGTGGCGAACTCGGGGCTGAGCAGGCAAGCTGGGGAGGGAGAGGGCTTGAGTAGACCTCTCATTGAGTGGTACCCATTGTTTGGATATGTGGACAGGTCCAGGGCAGAGGGAGGAATTCTGCAGGGCAGGAAACTTTATTGAGCGACAAGCCTGTGCCAGGCACACAGACTGCCTTTCTCCTTCCCTCCCCCTTCCATCCTTTTCTCCCTCCCTCCCGCCCTTTCCTCCCTCCCTCCCTTCTTTCTTCTTTTCCTTTGAGTATATGTGTGGTAGGGGCAGGTTGCTGGGGATGGGACCCAGGCCTGTGGCGGCTTGGCTAGCTCTCTGCCACTGAGCAACATCCCCAGCCCTTGGTACCTGATTTGGCTTTCTTGCTTTTGAGCCGGTGTGATTATGATGGTCATCTTGCAGACAAGGGTGTGGAGACTTAGAGGGCGTGACCAATGACTTTCCCAAATCAGATCTGGAACTCTAAGTTGAAGCCATCATGAGTTTGTGGGGTGTGTGTGTGTACTGGCTGCATTTGTGAAGGACCTGCAGTATCAGACACACACGGCCCCCAGCTGCAGTGGTACAATGATGATGAAAGGACGGACGGACGGACAGGTTTCTGCTTCTGTGGGGTTTCTGCTTCCGTGGGCCTTACTGTCCAGCCCTTTTCAGGGGCTGCATGTTTGTGGGTCTTATATCTTGTTTGCATATTACATCAAAGCAGCAGGAGCCGGAGCGTCCTCTGCTGGTCCTCCTCCACCGTAAGACACGCCCCACTTACAGGGCCTCTCAGTGCCTCATTTTCTGTTTTTTCTGTGTGGCTGAGAAATACGGGTGACCCGAGTGCATGAGTGATTGCAATATCTGTTTTGCTAATGAAATCTCAAAGCCAGGCCTGGTAGCCCTGGCCTATAATCCTAGCCAGTTGAGAGACTGTGAGGCAGGAGGATTTTAAATTCCAGGCCTACCTGGGCAATTCGGGGAGAGCTTGTTTCAAAATAAAAAGTATAAGAAAAGGCTAGGGTTGCAGCTCAGTGGTGGATCACGTGCCTAGCATGTGCAAAGCCCAGGTTCAATCCCCAGCCCTGGGGGAAAATCCCGGGATATAAATGTTCTGGAGTTAAGTGAGGCCTCAGAAGAAAAGAATTAGGCTGTGCAAGCCCCATTTTCCAGGAAAATGCTATTTTCGAAAGTTTTAAAAAATTACTTTTATTTATTTTGAAAACCGCTGTTTTTATAAATCAAGAGGTAGCGGAAAAGCTGGGGTTTGTTGCCACTGCTACAGAGGACGAGCGCGTTAGGCGGGACTTCTGCTTCATCTGGTGATGCCATCCGCAAACCACGAATGAAACAAAACAAAAACACAATTAAAAAAAAAAAACAGCCCTTCCCTCTTGCTTCAAGTAGAAAAAGCAATTGTTTCTTAAAACAGCTCACGAAGGAAAAAATATAACAAATATTTAGCATTTCTCTGGGGACAGCGCCGTCTGACATTCCTTTCAGCCCCACGATGAGCTCTAATTTTATGAAATGTTTGGACCGGCCACCAGTTTTCTGGAGGAATTTAAGAGACTTGTATTTGTGCTTATGCATAATGTGAAGAAATCTCCTAAAATCTGCCCAGTGTCCTGGACCCAGTGGGATGTGCTTGCCAGGGACAAAGTGGCCACCAGTGGAGTGATGGGGGAGAGAGATCCCTGTCAGCTGCGGCTGACGGTGGTGGCGAGTCCTCAGCTTCAGTCCCGGCAGGGCTGGCCTGCCTGCCACTTCCAGCTGGGCACAGTGCCTCGCACCCGAGTCTGTCCAGTGATCTCTGAGCCCGGGAACATTAGGCCATCCGGTAATTGGGTGAGACGCGCTGGATGGCATGTGGTGCTCTGGACGCCCCTTGCTCACAGTGTGTGCTGCCTGTCTTTTTTCCTCTCGTTTTTATCGCTCATCTGCCCCAGACCAGCACTTTCAAATAGGGACACCTGTGGTTATTAAAATTAATTACCATGAAATTAAATGAAAGGTTCAGTTTCTTGATTGCACAAGCCGCATTTTAAGTGGCTAGTAGTCCTGTGTGCTTGGAGTCTTCCACTGGATAGTGCACGGCAGATCAATTGGATAGTGCACAGCAGTCTGGCGGAATTTAATGCTCTCTCTGCCGAGTTTAATGAGGTAGGGACAGGTACACCTCCTCCCCACAGCTCCCGGTACTTACTGCCTCACAAGCACCTCTTCCAGGGATTTGCTGTCCCCCCCCCCCCCATGTCTAGATGAGAGCCTGGGAAATAGCATATACTTAATGAGCTTTAAGATGAATGAGGACATGTCTGTGTCAGCATTGTTTGGTGTATGCATGAAACCTTCCCAAAATGAAATACTTCCAGGGCTGCCACTGACTGGGTTACCTGGTGTTTTTGATCATGTCCTGTGTGTCAGGCACCATGTGAGCCTCTGGGGATGCAGGGATGAGGCTCCTCTAGTTAGGGTGCTTATGTAATCCAATGATTTAAATTCGGAGGGACAAGCCAGACTACAGGGTGCAGCTGTGACCGTTCATAGACTGTCCTTGACACCCCCACCCCCCACCCCTGCCGCCAAGAGTCTGGTGAGCAGGATTGGGGTAGTCTCTGGGGCATGAAGGAGCATCTGCAAGTTAGCCAGGATGCTCCGGGGAATGAAAGGAAGGGAACCCACTACAGCTGGCACTTCAAGTAACAGCTTTGGACAGTCCAGTGTTGTCTGGGGACACACCACACACCACACTGGTGTCTGCTGTCTGTTTTATAACACGCAATTCATGCAGAGACCTTTGGTTCTTGTCTTGGGGTAGAAGCTTGTGATCTCTTTTCTTGTTACCCTTCTATAATGTGATTATAGCAACAACGACATGAGGGCCATGGCGTGTCAGAGACACCCCAGTCGTGTGAAACCGCTGATCTGCATTCATTCTCACGGGGACCCCACGTCACTCCTATTGGACAAACGGACAAGCTGAGGGCAGGAAAGTGATGCTCTTGTTCACACTTACAAGGCTTGTAAGTGGATCTGAATCCTGACCTGCTGTGATACCACCACTCACAGCCTCTCCACTTACGCAAACTCTCCAGAATGCCTGATGTGCCTCTTTTCCAGTTGCTTAAAGACAAGTTCAGGTGCATTTACGAAGTGTGTTTAGAGAAGTAACCCATGTGAACATAGCTCGCTACAATGTCCACTTCTGGATCGCTGTCTGCCGACATCTCTGTAACTAAGGAGCATACTTAATTCATCCAGAGAATATTCCTGTAGGCCTACTGTGTGCCAGCCCTGTTTAGTGCACAAGGCATATAGCACAGCTTGACAAGGACTGCCTGAGCGAATGTGACCCCAGGTCATTGTGCCCTGCTAGAGTGGAGAGAACCAGTTGTGTCACGGAAGCTCTGGGGTCTGCACTCCTGAAGATGTCCCCAGGCCTGGTCACACTGGGGCCTCGCTCCGAGCAGAATGAGCCTCCCATATCTTTGCCCCTGTGTGCTTTCTCCATAGGGACCTGGTTGTCCAAGCCATCTCACAGGGCCTGGGCCGGGACCTTTTGCCCTGTTGCATCATAGGCTTGCCCGTAACTCGGCAGCTGGCTTGTTTTCTTTCTAGGCCCCAGTTGTAGTGACCTTTGCCTGTCTGTTTATTTCAGGGAAATAATTCCATCCGGCAAGTATCGATTCCCTGGGGGCTGCAGAGGCATGTCTGGAGGGACTTCTTTTAGTGGGGTGGCCTGAAATGGCCTCTCCAAAGAGGTGACAGCTGCTTCCTTTCCCTCAGCTCCTTCTCACGTTGCCCTCTGACATCTCCTTCTGAGGCTTAGCGTTTGAAGTCTTATGGTAATGTTCTTAGACATATGTCTGCATAGCTCTGTTTGTTAGCAACATTGATAAGAATAACCATGAGCATGCTTGGAATGTATACAGCGCTGTATGTAAGTGGGTCTGGGCACTTTCCATAGCTTAGCTCATTGTACTTTGCTTGTTCTTAGTAGTGACGGAGGTAAACCTAAGTCTAAAATCGGCTTTTTAGCCTTTCAAGGGGGAGTTATGATTGTGCAACACTTTCCTGGCCTTAGAGATGCTGTGTTTCATGATATAGAGAGTGCAGTGTTGGGGGCCGTTGACCTGGCTGCGTGGGAACCAGGCACGAGTGAATGAGGAAAGCAGCTTTGCAGCCCCTGGACATTCAGCCTGCCCCGAGCTACAGACAAGGACACGCAGGACCAGGCGAATCGCATGTTTAATGTGGAAATAGTAATGAGTTATAGCAGTCTGGATGCAGATGTGTTTCCAAGAGGACAAAGCCCACTTGTAGATGAACCAGTTCTCTTGAGCTGTAGGCATCAAGGAAGTTAGCAGCGTCTCCGGCTCCCCACTAAGTGGTCCCCAGCAGTGCTCAGGGATCTTCATGTCTGCCATGTACAGCGTGTCTGTCTTCTCCATCAACTTGTATTCCTCTTTTTGTGACCTGTTTGAAGGATGAAATTCTCCTTTTCTCATAGGAAAAGAAATGACCCGCTCAAATCCTGAATGTTCGTGAGACAGAGGAGTTAAAGATTAACATTAGTGGATGTGTCTCAAAAAACTTTATGTGTATCTTTGTCTGTGTGTGCATGCATATATGCAGGTGCGTGCGTGCGTGCGTGTGCGTGTGCGTGTGTGTGTGTGTGTGTGTGTGTGTGTGTGTGTACGTACACGTGGAGGTCAAAGTTGATGTTAGGTGCCTTCCTGTGCGAGTTTGAGTCTGTGCATGTGAGTGCAGGTACCTAATGAGGCTGAGGCGTCCAGTGCCCTGGAGCTGGAGTTTCAGGTGGTTGTGAGCTGCCTGATAAAGATGCTGGGATCAAAGTGTGGGTCCTCTGCAAAAGCAGGATGGGCTCTGAGCCACTGGGCCATCTTTCCAGCCCCCTCCTCCTTAGTTTTTGAGACAGCGTCTCTTGCTGAACCTAAAATTCATGGATTAGGCTAGGCTGCCTGACCAGCAGCCCTGGGATCCTCCTGTCTCCACTTCCACAGTCCTGGGGCTACAGACCCAAGCCACAGTGCCCAGCTTTTTATGTGGGTGCTGGGGATCTGAACCCATGTCTTCACGCTTGTGTGGCAAGTACTTCATGTCCCCATCCCTGTAGTTGCCATGTCTTAATTCTGTCAGAGAGGCTCTTTCTGAGTCCATGTGTCCAGCTTCTCTATTGTTCGCTGTGACTAAACTTTTTGCAATTACATTAACATGGACACTCTGCATGGGTGTCTGCAGGGGCCCACCCAGTGCATGGATTCTGGGCCATTTCTTTGGGTGGCTTTTCTGGGGGTCATGGTCCACTCTTGTATCGGTTCTGAGAGTGAATCTAATGAAGTCTGTTTTTGAATCACTGGATGAGCCGGCGGTGGGGAGCAGGGCTCCTGGGGTCATCACTTGGTTGGCATGTGGCTGAACTGGGTGTCATGACTCAAGGTCATGAGCATTTCCTATTTTCTACCTGTTACTTGTGTCTTAGATTGTGGGTTAAGGGGTAAGTGATTTGGGAGAAAAGGAGCCATGGCTGTTTGGAAAATTGAAACCAGAAAAAAATAGTCCTTCCCTTAGGGCAATCATCTATGTTGCTCAAGTGACAGAATTTTGGACAGCTGTTGTAAGGGGATAAGAAACAGCACTTGGCCTCTTTAGCAGGCCAGACCAGTGTCTGTTGGAGCATCAGTCTTAGGTTAACTCTGAGATCTACTCAGAAACAGACTTGAAAGCGACTTGCGTTATTATCTGTACATAGCTTACGTTTTATGACCTGCTTAGAGCCTAGCTCTTGGTTGTCTTATTTCCTTCTTCATTTTCAATACAGATGGGGTGCTCCCATCAGAGACAGGCTGGCTTCAGATGTCTGCTCCAGAATGTTTTAGCTGAACTGTAAGGAGTCCATTAAACAGATGTAAGAGTTGGAGGGGAGAGGAGAGCTGTGTCTCAAACCAAATGTTCTACATGGAGAACATCTGGGGACATCTGGGGACATTGGTATTTGTGTGTGTGGTACATCAGGCAGCAGCTTGGTGGGGCTCCGCTGGGAGGCCTCTGGCCCCGGTGGCTGGGTTGACAGTTCTGCTGGGAGGGCCTGGTTGTTAGGAAGGGCTGCCATGAAGGCACTGCTCTGGGTTGAGTGTCTCTGAAGTGTGCTGGTTAGCTCATCTCCCTGACCAGACCGCCACCACTCATCAACAGTTTGACAGCTGAGCTATCTATCCCCTGAGCCCCAGTCTCCTAGTGAGATACATTTCTACTTTTCACCAGTTGTTCCTAACTGTACCATAGTTCCCTACCCTCCCTCAGGCTCTGGTTATCTTCCCTGAGAAAGCATAATAATGTTGTTGCAAGACTTTAATGAGCGAGAGGCTGAGAGATTTAACAAAATGGTACCCGAGGCTAGGCATCCACTAAGAGCTTGATGACTGGTAATTATTGTGATCACTGTTAGCAATTACTGTGAGTCAGCCTGAACCTTCCAGAGTGTGGAAAGATGGGAAGTCCACCGTCAAGTGATTTGGGAGCAACTGGGGATTCAGCACCTCAGAGCCATGTAGTAGAAGACTCAGTGGCCGGTGGCTGAGGTGTGGGCTGGTGGAATGAGGTGACCCACTAAAGTTTTGTCTGTTTTAACCTGTCTTTAAAAACTCTTAGAGTACATCTTAACAGCAAGTCTCTGTATGGACAGTGTATTGGGAACTCGCTCCATCCTGGATGTGCTATGATTTGGTTTGGATATGCTGTAGAGGTGGCTTCAGTGTGAACAGAGTTTATGAATATTGGTGATGGAGGTGATGGGAGGGGACCCAGGCTTCCAACACAGGACCATGTCTCCAGATCGATGCAGAGTCCTTGGCAAGATGGAAAAGTTAGCAGAGATAGACTGTGGAAGGATCCTGGCAGAGAAAATGACAGGCACAGACCTCCAGGGAGACGGGATCACACTCTCTCAACCCAGGCCATTCCCAGAGTCCCTAGGATGATCACAGATCCCTTTCTCAATTTACTCACGGGTGGGAAACCAAGGATGTAACACTGGCTAAGTCTCCACTGAGTGGGGCTTCAGGAAATGCCAACCCAAGAGGAGTACACTCCATGGGGTTCATTGCTTGGGACTGTTTGTAGCCAGAAGGGTGTTGTCATGAGCATCCTTAGGTAAGCCTGTGGAGCGCTAATTAGGGAGCTGAGAAGCCTGAAGATCTGTAAGGGGTGTGAACTTGGATCAGCCTATTCATTCCAAATAGTGAGCAGTAAGGGCGTCCCTATGCAAGGAACAAAGGTGCTGATGAGGCCAGAGGGTGAGGCTGAGGTGACAGACAGAAGCCTGTGACATCTCCACTCCCACTATATTATGGCCTTGCACACCATAACTGTTATTCATAACTTTTCCTAATAGCAGGAGCTCTGCCAGGATAAAAATAACTTCTGACAAATCTTTCCTTTACTTATCAGTAAGATCATCCATGATAAAGATAGAGAATAAAGTTCTATTGGAAGGAATGGCTTTGTGTCCCTGGAAGCCTTTAACTGTCGTGTTCTCTACCAGGGTCCCCGCATTTTAGCATCTGTAGCTAACTTGCTCACCTGGCTCATTCCCCTGCATCCATACCAAGACGTGGCCATGCTCTGCTGTAGCTCCATGGCACACAGGTCCGCTTTGCCAGTCCTCTGCTTCTGCCTGTTGTATTTCACCATCTTATGACTCTAATGACTTTGTTCAGATCCCCAGCCGAGGTGAACGCAGTAGACTAGTTTCCTTTCTCATTGGAACTGAACTTGGCCTCTTAGGTCTTCTGTGTCCTTGGCTGATTGTTTGTTTCCAGTGTCGGCGATTCAGCTGCCATGTAAAGTTAATATTTAAAAGCATTGCAGTGAAGGGAGCTATGATGGCCCCCCGGCCCCAGTAGACGCTGTGTCTGATAGCAGCAGGCCAGGCCTCCGAAACTGGAGCCGGCTTTGCACCCAGCCTCACCTGACATTAGGAGGCCGAAGCCCTGCACCAGGCTGGGAAACAACTCCTGTTTTGCCAGTGTGCTTAGACAGGCCTACCATTTTCTTTCTTAATTTGTTAATAATGCAAGAGTTCTGCCACAGGAGCCTGCCTCACATGCAAATGTTAACAAGCCTTTGTGCACCAGTTTCTACCAGGACTTCCTGCTCGGGCTGTTAGTCTCCCTTGTGTGTTATTGTTAAGTTTGGGGGCCTTGGCTTATCCTTTAACTACCTTGGGACCCAGTTTCCTCATCTGTGGGGTAGGGAGGTGGGCATGGGCCATCCTACCATCCTTACAGGTCTGATGTCTGCTTTGGATGCCATGGTTATGCCTTACATTCTCCCTGCCCCATCCTCTAAAGCCTGATTTGATGTCCGGGAATCCTGAGGTTAGACCTGAGGTCAGCCTCATTGTCAGATGGGGAAACAGAGCATGGGACTTGCTTACCCAGGACCTCTCCAGCAAGCTCGTGGAAGTACTGGCAGGGCCTGAGCACTGATGCTGCCTTCTTGGCCGTCCCGGCTGGAACTTGATTGGGTTCAGAAGTTCATAAATACAAGTTGTCCAGCCTTGACTTACTGAAACCCTGCTGTAAACGGCAGCAAGGGACCAGAGATTGGGATGGAGGTCTTCCAGCTTATAGGCTCACCCAACCTCAGGCTCATCCCTTCTACCTCTTCTCAGGACAGTTGTCACCTGGGAGAAAACCAGCTACACTTCATGGGTTGGGGACATGGACTAGTAAATACGAAAGTCTTTGCTGTGCAAGTTTGAGAAACTGAGTTTGGATCCTGTGAAAGGCTGGGTGGGTGTGATGGTCCACCCGTGTTCCCAACACACAGCAGACAGAGACCAGATCTTCCAAGTAAGCAAACTAGACTAGCCGGTGCCATAGACTCTGCGTTCAAGTGAGAGACCCTGCCTCAGTCTTTGTGATGGAGAGCGACCGAGCAGGACAATGGCAACCTGACCTCCACATGTATGTGCACACACATACACAGGTATCCACCCCATGTGGCCCGCCCCCCATAAGCATGCATACACACCACACACATGCACTAAAAATAAATCAGTTGCATGCAGAATTGTGCTCTGGTGTGTCTGGCTTTCAGAAATGTACACAGCTAAAAATAAAGAGCAGTTTGGTGCTTCTAGGCACAGCCCCCAGCCTTGTATTTGGAGTGCTTTTGTGGATCCGACAATGTCAGAGTTAGCATCTCTGATGTCACCAGCAGGTTTTCAATGCCTCAGGCCATGTGCAGACCGTGAAGACACCCGCCCGCCTTGGCTTCTGTGGCCTTGCGTCATCCACAGGCTCGCTTTGAGCCAGGACAAGTGAACTGTTTCTTGGCAGCAAAGTTTCCATGTGCTGGGGGTAAATTATCCGGGCCACTGGCTTCCTGCAGGAAGCAGCCCACTTTTAATCGTCCTCTGTATACATGGGCAGCTCATTACCTCTGTCGGTCATTGAATGTGTAATGTGACTTATGGATAAACTACAGAATAGTAAGAGCCAGCAGGGTCAATGACACCTCAGAGTATAGTAAATCACCTGAGATATAAAGTCTTTGGTGTGGTGGATTCCAGGTCAGCCATGGCGACCTTGTCTCAAAACAAACAAGGACCCCCCCCAAAAAAAAAAAACCCTCCAAAAACCAAAACAAACCCCTGTGGTACCGGGTCTCCCCCAGACCCACCTCCACTCCTGAGTTTTAGCATTGCTTTCCACTCACCAGCTGGGGCGTCCACTGCCCACCCTTGACAGCCACTGGTTCAGAGACCCTGCCCACTCGTCTTGGCCAGCCCATTGCTCGCTGTTGGCATGATCACCTGGCACTGCCTTTCCATGTGATTTCTTTTCACCCCTCTTGGTTCTTGCCAGGCCAGCCATGACCACTAACTGTGTTTATAAACCTAATACAAGGAGTGTAAATCTGTGCTGAGATGTCTTGGCCCTCAGTTCCCCTGTTGCAACATTGATACTGCACTCTGGGCATACTTGGCACAGTCCTTGGAGGGGGAAGGGTGGATGGGGTGGGCACAGGAGAGTGAGGACTGACTGAGCAGATGAAGATGTCCCCAATCATTGCTCTGAGCTGGCCCAGGCCAGAGAGAGCAAACCTTTGCTGTTTAAAATCTGGAGCTAGAGCACGTTGTTTCTCGTAGTAGAAGAAAAATTGAAATCATCTGAGGAATCGTTTTGTTTCTGATGGGAGTTATAGATAATACAGGGTCGAGACAGGTTGTTGAGGACTGTAGTTTCCAGAACTTCTTGCAGTGGTGGGCTGCCTTAGGGTACACACATACAATTCTTGGCTTCTCCCCACCCCTTGCTTGCAAAAACACCCATGTTGGAACGTGAATAAACAGGCCAGAGAGGAAGGCAGAGGAGCCTCCTGCCCTCAGGCAGAGCTGGCACAGGCCCTGCGTGGCCTGTTGAAGCCTGGCAGCTTGCTGCTCAGAGCGGAGCAGAGGGCCACTGAATTGATTAGGGTTTGGGTTGCAACATAGGCTTCTGGGTGGCATTATCATGATCCAGGCAAAGACCTTTGAATAGGGGCCCTCTGGTGGTTTGGGAAATCTTGGGTGTGTGTGGCCCATATGGAGCCTGCAGGGCTTTGCCCTCAAGTCTGTCGTGCTGTGAGAGTCCCAGACACTGGCTGGGCTGTGGGGCTGCTGCTCCCCCACTGTGGACTCCGACCCCTTGGTAAGAAGAGAAGACCATGCTTACCAGGCTGCCTCTGACGCAGTGTCCCGCAGCTCCTTTGGTGGCACGTGGGACTGGAACGTGGCAGGTGTGAGATCACACCTTGTAAATGGCAGAGGGGCTGCCAGCTGGCCCTGCCGGGATTAGATGCACTCCAGTTCTGAGTGGTGTTTGTGACAGGCCCCTTCCTGTGAGGCTCACGCCCCCAGGCTTCCTTCCTTCAGAGACCTCAGTCCAAAGCCCTTCACCATCATTTCCGAGGAGACCCGTTCACCAGCCTTCGGAGACGTAGGGATTCTTCAACACGGTCATTTGCCATGTCAGTCTTCTTCTTCTTTTTTTAAAGTTTTCTTTTGTTTCAATGTTTTGAGAAAGGGTCTCACTGTATAGCCCTGGCTGGCCTGGAACTCAATAACTTGCTATGTAGATCCTCCTGCCTCTACCTCTGGAGTGCTGGGATTAAAGGCGTGTGCCAGTGTACCCGGCCCTTACTAGTGTTCATTCTACCTGTATCCACAGCGTCTGGAGTCAACAGTCTCCAGGCTCAGTGTCTGGCTATCAAATGTTGTAGTTAGGACCAAATGAAATAAGATCTATGGATGTCAGTTATTGCTCTCACTAGGAACACCATCAGAAGTTTGACCTTGTGGCAAAGGTCAGTATCCTAGCCACCCAGGAGGCTGAGGCAGGCAGATCACAAGTTTAAGGTCTGTTTGAGCTATAGGCCTATTTGCAGGCCAGTCTGGGCAACTCAGGGAGACCCTGTATCTAAATGAATAAATAAACACAATAGGGTGGGTCGAGCAGCTCAAGAGTGCTTACCTAGTATGCATAAGGCCTCGGGTTCCATCTGCAATATTGCAAAAAAAAAAAAAAAATACCGTCAGTTATTGCAAATGTTGTTATGTCAGGACTAAAGACAGGCAGTCATAACTGGCTCCTGAAAATGCGTTCCCTTGAATAGCATGACTGCATCACTGAGCAGCTTGCTACAAACCCGGAATCCCAGGCTGTACTCCCTACTTCTAGATTTAGAATTTATGTCTTGTTGGAGAGGTGCTGTTTTAGAATGTTCTCTGCTGGCCAGTATTATGCTGGGCAGTGCATAAGTGACCATTCTTATGAGGGGGCTGGGGACCGAAGAGGCCTGCCACTACCTTGGTTAGAGCAGCGCCTCCCTCATGCCCAGAGCAGCGTCTGCTGTACACTGGCATGCTTTCCATGGCCTCTCTGGAAATGTATTTAAATTTCAGCCTGTGTTTGCCACTGTGTAAGGATGGAGGAGGATGGGGGCGTGTGGGGCCCGGCCTACGTTATGACTTGCTGTGGCTAACGACCTCTTGGGCGTGGCTCGTCTGCATCACTGCATCCTTCAGCCAGGCCTGGTCTATGAACACTACCGTTCAGTGAACAGATGTTCAGGGTCTTTCACCCCATTGACCGGTGAGCGAGCAGAGCTGTGAGGTCTGGGATTGCCCAAAGCCACCCGCCAGGAGAAAGCCTGTGCAAACTGCTCTCTGCCTTTCTTTCTCCTGCTTGTCACTGGCATGGAGCAGCCACCTTGGAAGAGGATGCCCCGCAGGCTGCACAGCAGGTGGTGTGTGGAGACTAATCAATGAAAGAAAATCTGCCAACCCCAAAGAAAAGACTGGGCCTGTTATACTTAACAAGAGGTGGGAATTGGCTGGGCTGCAGTGTGCCTCTGACAGCAAGCAGTCGGCACGGAGCAGAATTGAGAGCCCCACCCACGGCCAAGCCTGCTGCTACTGCATAAGGTTTCTACATTAAACTATAGGTGGCCTGATTTAAAAGCAGACTGTTTTATACGTCGCATAGTGCTGTCTAGACTGGGGAACATTTATGGACGTGGCTGCAGTGTGTCAGACACACACACACCTGAGCCCCTTGCCCCAAACTTGCCCTCTGCCTTGTGCTGGAAAAAAGTGGATTTGGGGTTGGGGAAGATGTGTGATTTAAGACATCTGATCATCAGCTCTAAGTCCTCTGCTTCTCTCCATAATCCTTTGTAGACATGCACATTGAAAAACTGGAAAAAGGGGGGCTTCCTCTGTAACGCCACACATGGCCTCGTAGATGGTTTGGCCACAAGAGGAGTGACATGATTTTTGTTGTAATTTTCTCCCATTGTTGGTGCATTTCTGCCACCCCTTGCCTTGAGGACATGATGGACGTGTCCTCCTACGTGTGTGGCCTAGGCAGGGACAGGTGCTCAAAAAGAATGAACAGTCACAGATGATGATGCCTGAGGTCACGATGACATTGCATTTCCTTGTTTAGCTGGTGGGCATTTGCAAGAAGGAAATCGGGGTGACCTGGGGTTGCTTTATGGGTTCAGGCTGTTTGCCTTCCTGTTTGGTCTGAATCTAAGGACACAGGTACCACTGTACTAACAATGGTTTCAGCTGTCTTGAGCATACCATTTTAGGTGACATTCTATTCCAAGACCAGGATGGTGCTGTCCAGTCTTGTCTTCACTTTGGGGAAAACAATCATGGTCTCCACATGTAAGACCTCCATTTACTGAGTCTTGAGGAACCAAGGGGAGTTCAAGTTTGCTTTGAGGAAGAAAGGAAGGGTCTACTTATGGGACACTGACTCTGAGTAAAAGTGACTGACATTTACTGAGCAGTTACCTGGTCCAAGCATGTCTTAAGCACCCCACATGCAGTGTTTACAGGACCCGTGAGACAGATTCTGTTAGCGCCTCACAAATGGATAAGGACACTGGGGTATGGAGAAGATACAGAGCCTGCTCAAGGCCACACAGCTAGAGAATGGTTTTAGCCAGGGTACTGAGCCATGTTTCTAGCGTTTACCCATAATACCTGCACACTAGCTCAGTTTACCCTTTTCCTTCTTGAGGAAGAAACCCATGTAGGGGCTGAGGTTGTGGGTCTCCATTCTCTACAGCTTTAAAACAGGAACTTTTTGACTGTCCGGGTCCTACACAAATGAGCCTAGTGTGCAAGAAACAAACAAGAAAGAAGACTCAGTTGTTAGCTGACGTCCCGAGGAAGATGGAGTGGGATGGGTAGAGACGAGGGCCAGCAGTGTGGCTGTGCAGTTGGAGGAGGAGGAGGCATGAAGCAGAAGCTGCCGTGAGAAGGAGAAGGATGCCAAGACCCTCAGCGCACAGAGCTCTTCACAGTGCCTGCCTGTGTGTTAGATGCTGGCTGGATGCTGACTCTTAGGATGGCTGTGACAGTTTGAACTGGCTGGCCGGCTCGTCTCCACGGGGGAACCCAGCGTCTGCCTGGCAGTTGCACTACATTCAGTGGTTTCTGGCCTTTGTTTCCCCACAGTTCCCACCCCCCCATTCGAAATGGGAGCAGAAATGGGCCCCTGGCGTTTTCAGCGGAAGGTGTGCTGCCGTCGCAAAGGAGCTTTTGTTGGAGGGACAGTCGCCCTGGTTATTAGTGGTTGTGGAGCCTTGGGGTTTCTGCGCACTGAGTGGGGCTTGATCAGAATGTGGACACTTTCCCTTCATGCCCAGCTGGAAGCACTGGCTTGGCGGTGGCACCATGAGACCCTTGGCCTGCCGCTGGACTCTTGCAGGGAGTGGACAGAGGGCTCATTTTCCTATGGATTAGAAGGTCCTTACTTCTCTGACCCTGGGTGATGCAGGCATGCATTGCTGTTGTGATGTGACAATGGGGCTCCCTTGAGGCCGAGCTCAGCTTGCTGCACAGCCAGAGGGGTGGCCTCTGTCCTTGGCCCATCTTTAGTTTTTGAAGGAATGTAGAAGTTGGTCCAGCAGCCACCCACATCCTCCAGGGCCTGTGTGTGTTCACTGTCTGTTTCATCCAGGAATCAGCGCCCAGGATATAGGCCTCACTCAGCCAAAATAAAGCTTTCCAGTCATGGCTTTCCTTCTGACGTAAGCCGAGGCGGCTTTTCCTGCTGCACACTGAATGGACCTCTCATGAGGGGCCTGAGCAGCACTGAGTCTGGCACTGTGGTTACAAGAGGCCTTGAAGTTGGAAGCTCGTTCATCTTCCCGAAGTTTTCTTTAACCAGCCAGGATGGTGGGGGATGCCTCCATTGGATCCCCAGCTGTGTGTCCTGTGTGTTGTACTTGTGCCCTTCTTTGATTACCCAGGGAAACAGGATGTCAGGGAGACCAGAGATCATCTTTATGTGCGAGCATGGGCAGCATCATTTAGTGCGTGTGCCTCCCCCCTTTAAATAAAGAGTTTTGTTCATTTATTTAGTGTGTGGGTGTGCATACATGTGTGTGTACATGTGTGCATGTGTGCGCGTGTGTACTCATGTGTATCACAGTGCATGTGTGATGGTCAGAGACAACTTTGCCTTTCAGGCTATGCTTTCCCCCACCCACCTTGTTTTCTGAGGTAGTGTCTCCTTTGTCCTGCTGCACTGTGTGCTCCAGGCGAGCTGGCTGCCACGACCTTTCTGAGGGTGACTCTCCCTGCATTCACCCTGTCACCACAGCAGTGCTGGGCTAACAGACAGCAGCCACTGTGTTTGGCTGGCTCCACTCCCCTCCCGCTCTCCCTCCCTTTCTTTCAAAATGTGGGTTACAGGAATCGAACTCATGTCTCCAGGCCTTGCTGCAAAGCGCTGTTAACTGCTGCTGCATCTCACAGGCCCTGCTTTCTTCTCTTTTGCCCCATTACCACTCTGTAGTCTAGGGTCTACTGCCCCTCCCATGCTGCTCTCGCCTTTTCTTTCCACCTGATTCTGCCCGCCTGTGCATGGTCTGGCATGCACCCGGCATGGGGGTCAAGGACAGAGACACAGCAGAGGTAAGCTCCCCAGCTGGGAAGGTAAAGGGCTGTGGAAGTGCACATCCTGGAGAGGGATGGTGTAAGGACAAATACAGCTGTGGCAGCTCAACCAGCTTCCAGGAGGCTAGCACATACCAAGGCCAGTAACAATGGCTCCCAGTCCCTGACGGGTCTCAGGTAGAAGTGCTTTCATTAACGTGCGTTTCTATTTATAGTTGGTGGGAGCTGGGGGGGCAGGAGTTGCAGGTGTGGCTCCATTCCTGCTGTAGTGGGCTGGCGGCCCGTGATGTCACCTGTGGTAGTCAACGCGTGGTTAGTTGTGGACTGCTTCTCACATGGACTTGTTCTTTTGCGGATAACACCATGCCTTAGAACCCAGAGGGATGGGTTAACTGCCTTAGGAAGGATGGAGGCCGGGGAGAGCGCATCTGGGGAGCTAAGCAGGCTTACGTGTGGCAGTGGGTTGGGTGGAGGCTTCCCTGTTTTTGTCCACTGCCGACTTGTTTGTGCGCAGACAGACTCATTAGACGCTTGTTTCCGTCTGATGTCCTTTCACAGGCTTGCGTGGCCTGTGTGCTCGCCCCGGCGCAGACACTGGCGGGGAGCTTCTGGAGCTGACAGGGGCTGGGCACAGAGAGAAGCTGTCATGCATGCCCTTTGCTTTGTAATCGAACCTGCCTGGGAAGGGAGGAGGATGCGGAAGGATGTGAAGCCTAAGGAGATGTGTGCGCGCAGCCTGGGTTGGAGTCTTCAGAGCGTGGGGCTGGAGGGGGCGCTGGGTTGGGATTGTCCACCCAGTGACTTTTGCTTGTTTTTAAGTCATCACTGCAGCTTCACAGCCAATCAAATGCTTAGATTTCCCCTCCAATGACTGACCTGCAAAGCCGCCTCACCTTTGACCCCTTTTTGACCCCCAAAGGATCAAGCCTCCTAGAATAAATGAATCTTGCCTGGTTAAACAGCCACTGCCTAATGAAGCAGACCCAGAGCTCAGGCGTTGCACGTGAAGGCCTGACAGGGGCGGCTGGGGAGCTCTGTTGTGGTGTTGTCAGTTTGGCCAACCAGCAACATCTGTATTTATTTTCCCACCCCGCCTCCCGCACCCCAACAATGGCTGATTGGCGTCTGTTTAGTTCTCTGATTAACGTTTCATTTCCTGACTTTATAGGTTGCTATAAAATCCATCCGTAAGGACAAAATTAAGGATGAACTAGACATGGTTCACATCAGACGAGAAATTGAGATCATGTCATCCCTCAACCATCCTCATATCATCAGTATTTATGAAGGTCAGTAATTCCTCTCCCCTCTACTTCTGTGTTAGTTACCATTTCACATACCACAGCAGCCTTGCCAAGACTTTGAGGTAATTGCCCTTCTGGGCAGGAGCCAAATATTTTGCTTCATGATATAAAAATAGCCAAGCATTATCTCTTCCTTGGTTACCTTGAATGCAACTAGATACATGTCGGGCAGCGCATCTGAGTCATGAGCATCTCTGGCTGCGCCTTTTTCCTCTTCCCAGTTCCTTCACTTTGGCTGTTGCTAAGTAACCTGTCTTATTGAAAGCCAGTGTGCTGGGAAAAAAAACAAAAGGCTGCTTGCTCGGTGGCCAGTAGCAGTGGGTACATTGTCAGCGTCATCGACATTGTTCAAACTGATGCCACTTCGGATGAAGAGGTCCTCCAGGTCATTCTCCGTGAGTTGGAAATAAATTCAGAGGCTGAAGAGTCAGGGAGAAAAAAGGCCCTGGAGTCTTCCCAAGGGGAGTCCAGCTTGTAGCTGGTGTTTATAAAGCACAGGGCAGGGAAAGCTTGTAAAATGCTGAGCTTCACTTTAGCTTTGGGCCTTTACAGGAGGAAACAGAATGTCTAAACCTCCCACAGCCAGTAATTCTTCATATTCTGTAAAGATATTATACACGCCGTGACTGTTCATTACAGCAGAGATTGAAAAACAAACCTCAAAGTCAAGAACAGTTTCTCTTTTCACTCACAGTTTGACAAATAATTCTTACTTAATTAAAAAACAACAACACCTCATTTCTCTCTCTATATGTGCGGTTTTTATTCAGGGGTAGATTATACCGTGCTGGTTGCTCTTTTGCTGGCTTTTTATCATTTTATATCATGCATCTCTGTGTCAAATAAAGACTTCCCATAAAGACATTCTACAAGGCTTTATAATATTTCATTTAGGGGCATACTGTAATTTATCAAGTCTAATTTCTTTTGCCAAACATTACTGTTACTCCAGATTTCTAGTTGTTACAAACAGGGTTTATGGACCTCCATTTATGTATTCATTTCTGATTATTTTCTTATGAAAAATTACTGCTTTTAAACTTACTGAGTCCAGTGTTTTCCCATATATATAAGTATATGTAAATAAAATGTATTTTATTTTAATTCTAAGATATATTTTAAATATATTTGTATTTGTGTAATTAAAAATAAGTATTTATGTATATATATATTTTTTTGAGATAGGGTCTCACTATGTAGCCTTAGCTTGTCTGTAGCTCATAGAAATCCTCCTGCCTCTGCCTCCTGAAAGCTGGGATTAAAGACCTCCCCAGAATATTTTTAATTATGTTGTTAAGTCAGAAAAATGAACTTCTTTTAAAAAATGAACTTCCTTTTCATTTCTGGCCCATAGAAATGTCTCAGGTAAAGATAGCAAGATGGTAGCCTCAGATTTTTAGTTCTCCTTCATCTGTCTCCTTCATCTTTTTTCCCTGTTACTTCTTATCGAGAAGTCAACATTAGTAATACCGTTTTTGCTCTTTTCAATCCCAGGAGCTGTTTGTTTGTTTGATCTCCTCCAGGATTGAGTTTAAAAATATTTAATTTTAATTTTAAATTATATGACTGTTATTTGTGTGGGTAGATGATGTATGTGAAAGCCGTGCCCAAGGAGGTTAGATCCCCTGGAGCTGGAGTTACAGGAGATTATGAGCCGCCTGAGGTGGTGGCTGGGGCAGACTTGGGTCCTCTGGAAGAGCAGTGCACTATCTTACCCCCTGAACCGTCGGGAGAGCAGTGTGCTTCCTTACCCTCTGAACCATCTCTAACAGTCTGGGGATGGGATTGTTTTTAAATGGAAATTTTCACTTATTCAATTACGTATTGATTTTACAAACACCTCTTTGGTGGCCCTTGAAGTACAACGTCTGGTCAGCAGCCTTAGAAGATGAGAAGACATGAGTCTCAGGTCCTGGTCTGGGACCACAGAATGGAAAAGTCCGAGCCAGGCCAGGCCAGGCCAGGCAGTTCGGCGAGCTTTGGTTATGCACAGGGTTAAGTGGACTACATATGCGGCAGTGGATAAGACTTGCATCATAAGCAAGGAACTACAAAGCGACATAGACAACGTTTTAATTATGTGGGGACTGGGCTGCTGCTCAGTGGTGGAGCACTTGCCTGGTGTGAGGCCTTGGGTTTGAGTGTTTTTAAAAGTATTATGTAGTTAGGTGAGCATCATAGAGTGGGTCCACAGAGGCTTTAGTGTTAGGAATGTTCATGCAGATGTGGGGCATCCTAGCTGATCCTTAAAGATTTTTGGAGGGAAAAGTTAGAAAAAACAGAAATCCGCTTTTAAAAACAAAGCTAAACTTGCCCGGTGAAGGAGATGTTTCTGGATGTTAGAAGTGAGCAGATACACAAATGTGGGCGAGAATGAATTTCCTAACTTGTTGAGGGGTTTGCTCTACGTGGGTCCGTTACTATGGAAACCAGAGAACCAAAGTGAAGGATGCCCTGTGTAGTATGGACTAGGCTGAGTCCTGTGATATGTGAACACTACTGTTTCTGGGTGATCAGCTATGCGCCCGGCATGGGCTTCTCAGGTTTCTTATTTAGGAGACCACCCGCAGTAACTGACTTCCGGCATGGAGAAAGTGACTTCAGGTCAGGGTTAGAGAAGCTGGGAGCCAGACAGGATCAGTGGGGAACAGGAAACCATTGTCCTCCCAAAGGGAAAGGCCGAGCTGGACCCTTATACAAAAATATTCTGCTGCCAAGGTTGCCTTGGTCATGGTCTGTCCCCTCCTGGAGGATTCTGGAAGAAGAGAAACCCTGACATTATAACTTTAAAGATGGCTACTGATGTGAATGATGTGAGTTAAAGTTCTTTTGGTGACTAGGACTGATCTCTATTAAGGCCTCAGGAGGGATCTTGGGCCCCATTTGTACCTTGAGGGCATGTTTTAGGCAGTCAGAGAAGAGCTTGAGTTTGCAAGTCAGACAGACTTGGGGTTCAGCTCTAGATGTGGCCTGGACAGAAGAGTTTGGGGAAGATGGTGGGGGTCAATAACACACCTATCAAATGGGCATGGCAGGGCTGGGGATGTAGCTCAGTGGCAGAGCACTTTCCAAGTGTGCATGAGGCCCCATGGTACCGTAAGAAGGATGGCGACCACTCTCTCCTAGGGCACAGCACACACAGGAACTCAAAAAGACAATTATGACGGGGAAATACAGTTATCTCATTCCACTACATGCAGCTAGTGGCCACCATACCGAGCAGTGTAGATCTAGAACATTCTCATCACCCCAGAAGTTTCCTTTGGATAATGCTGCTATATATTGTTTATGTCCGTACACATGGGTTGCTTTTTGTTTCTGAAGGTAAGTCACATTCCTTTCATTGATGCTGTAGGGATTCCTGTCTGTAGATAAGTTAAATGGGATAAAAACATCCCACTGTCTTTGTGTGTTTTAGACCAGCAAATGCTATGCAAATAAATTTCCCAGGGACTTTCATGTAGTGTTTTGTTTTTGTTTTTGTTTGTTTCTTAAAATTCTCAGCTTTTAGTCTGTTCTCCTACACAGGCCCTGTGTCTCCCACATCCACTGGGGTGAGGGCAAGGGGGCTGGGAACAGGCTTGCTGAGGCTGTTCCAGCCCTCACACCTCTGACTAGGACCCTGCTTTCCTTGGTCCCATGACTTTGTCTTCTTGCCTGGCACCCCAGGGTCTTGCTCCGTGCGTGGAGTTGGATCTCCTAGTGTTTTCTGTAGAACCCTTTACAGCATACAGAAGTCTCTTTGGATCCCCACTGCCAATCTGTGAGGTGGGCAGGTCAGGTAGTTGTGGACACTGAGGTCCTGGGAGGGAAATAATGACTTGCTGGGTGTACTCATTTGCTCGGGCTTTGGTAATGTAGTACCACAGGCTGGCAGCTTCAAAAACAGAAATCTGCTTCTTTTCCATTCTAAGGGCTGGCATCTAAGATCAAGGAGAGGCTATGAGGGAAGGAGCTGTTCCAAGCTTCTCCATCTTCTCACAGGGTCTTCAAACCATCTTCCCTATATCCATGTGCAAGTGCTCTCCTCCTGGACCATACTAGGTTAGGGTCCCTGCTAATGGCCTCATTTAAACTTAATTATCTCCGTGAGGACATTTAGATGGGGCCACACAAGGCTTCAATCTCAGTTTTGAGCAGGGGACACAATTTAGCTGGTCACACAGCCCGCTGGTGGTCTCCTGACTGCATCCTCTTTTCCTCCCAAGTGCCTCCACCCTGCTGGCTCTGTGGCCATGTCACCTGACCTTTTCTTTCCTGACCTTGTTGCCCATCCAGGCCTGAACTTTGGCAGAGGAGGTGCAGAGGCCCAGGGGACAGAGGGGAGGCCTTGCACGTCTGGGGGATTGTGTGCTGTTCCCCGCCACTCCCAGAGTGAGAGGGAATCTTCTGGAAACTGAAGGATGACAGGCCATCCAGGAGTCTGTGCTGGGAGCAGACGTGTTCATTTGCTTCGTGGATTGTCTAAGTGGCCATCTGGACATTAGCTAAGTGAGTAGGCCTTAGAAAAGCACTTTACAGTTTCCTCTTCAATAATGACTGCTAGGATCATCCCGCGTGCGTGCGTGCGTGCGTGCGTGCGTGTACATGTGGAAGTCAGAGGGCAGCCTGCACGCCATTCCTCAGGTGCCTTCCACCCTTTGTTCTCAGGAGGGTCTCACTGGCCTGCAACTTCGCCAGGTAGGCCGGACTAGCTGGTTGCTGAGCCCCAGGAAGCGGCTTTTTAGTGTGGGTCCTAGGGACTCAAATGAAAGTCCTCATACTTGCGAATCAAGCCTGTCACCAACCGAGCCATCTCTCCAAGAAAATGTGTTAACTTAGGTTACTATGTTATATATTACATTATTATTTCTATTTTGTAATACATACAAAATACAGCGACAGAGTGCGGTGGGCCTGTGCCCTGTGCCACCTCGCTTAGCCCTTGTAGCTGATAACTAAAAATCATAAACACACCTCTCGCATGGGAAATTTGGCTTAGAGACAAAATTCATTTCCTAATGTCATATCACTTAGTGAGCAGGGTTGGAATTTTGAACTCTGCCAGTGACACTGACCTAATGAAGGGCCTCTGGTGGTCTGTAGGGACCTGCGTTGAGGGACGGCGTTGTCCCTGTGAGACACGGAGGCTTCTGGCATCTGTACCTGATAGCACAGATTCCAGCTGCGGGGGGTGCGTTAGACGCCGTTCCTGCCCATGTCTTGAGAAGAAGCCTGTAGCCCTCACCAGTCAGCTCACAGAGCAAGTGTTTTCTAAGCTGTGTGGCCTCAGGCCCACGAGTGGTGGACTTTACTGAGTGGACTCTGCTAGTCACCAGATCCCAAACTTAATTCCTTCCAAACATGTCTCTCCAGAAGCAGACTCCGGGGTGAGCTGTCCAGTTGACCCTCAAATTTGTCACCTCTGTGTGGACACAAACCATCAGTGGCGTCTACTGCCAAGCCAGTAAGAGAAGAGGCATGCCCTTTCTGGTGTGTGATACCGGCCGGGGTAACCTAATCAGGAGCAAAGGGAGAAATCTCAGGCAGCATCTCAGGGTGGACCCCGGTCCCACTCAAAGGAATTCCATTCTCTCAGCAGGGAACCGATTGACAATATGGAAAAGCAGCAGAAAAAGGAAGTACAGGAGCTTTCAATTTGGTCGCCTAGAATGGAAGAGATAAAAACAGATTTTGTCTGTGGTTCTGACAAAAAGGCAGGTTGTCCCCCCCTCCACGTCCCCTTTGAAAACCCAGGAAGCCCCATCCACAAGCCCCCTGAGACTAACATCTTTACTGCACAGCACAAGGCTCAGGAATTCCAGCATCCCATCTGGCAGTGCTCTGGAAAGCAAAAAGGGGAGGTGCAGCCTGGGCCTCCCCTTGCATGCCCTCTGTTTGGGGTTCTGGAAATCTCTCCTCCTGGACATAGCTGATGGCATCTCTTTATTGGCTCTTTATATTGTGGTGTGCTGGGGGGTGGATGACCCCTTCGTTCCTTTGATCTTAGATGAGGGGGATCCTGGCTTCCGGCAACACACAGAAAGACTTACTTTGGCATCCATTACTTATGATCGTTCTCTTGAGTAAGAATGTTTAAAATATTATCCTTAAACTTAAAGAAAGAAGAAACAAAGCCGATGAACTCCTCTGTTGATAAGCATGTCAGTTCTGTGCAGCCATACGAGCCCTGCGCCTTGAGAGGATGTGGGAGATGTATTCTCAAGTGAGCGCTGGATTCCCACCACAGAGCACTTTGGATGAAGTTACTGTCTGTGAAAAGTTCTTCCCACCTCTCTAGAAGGCAAATCAACATAGGCTTTTATATTATTTATTACCTGCCCTGTCTCCACTGTTGCCAGGAAATTAAGGTAGAATCCTAAAGCAGCTGGTCACATCCACAGTCAAGAGGAAAGAATGAATGCAGCAACACTTGCTTGTGCTCAGCTCTCGTGCATCACTTACACAGTCCCGGACCCAGAGCGTGAGGAACGGTGCTGCCCGGGGTGGGCGATTCTGCCCGCCGATTGATGTAATGAAGCCAATCTCCCAAGACAAACCCATAGTCAGCCAGATCTCGAAAGTTCTCATCCCAGGTGATTTTACCAAGTTGATGACAAAACTTTCTCCACCCTACCCACCCGAGTGTGCATATGTGCATGCGTGTCCATGGGTATGTGCAGGTGGATGCTAGTTATTGATGTGTGTGTGTGTGTGTGTGTGTGTGTGTGTGTGTGTGTGTGTGTGTCTGTCTGTCTGTCTGTCTGTCTAGTTTCTTTCTCAATCACTTGGTTTGAGACAGTCTTTCACTGAACCTGACCGAGCTCACTGATTTGGTTAGATTGGCCATAAGCTCCAGGGATTCTCTTCTCCACCACCGCACTTGGCCAGCTAGGATTTTAGGGAGTACAGACCAGCAATGCCACAGTCCGATCTTGTATTGAGTCCTGAGGACCAGAGTGTGGTAAACATTCTGCCAGGCCGGGCGTTGGTGGCGCACTCCTTTAATCCCAGCACTCGGGAGGCAGAGCCAGGCGGATCTCTGTGAGTTCGAGGCCAGCCTGGGCTACCAAGTGAGCTCCAGGAAAGGCGCAAAGCTACACAGAGAAATCCTGTCTCGAAAAACCAAAAAAAAAAAAAAAAAAAAAAAAAATTCTGCCAGGTGGACTATCTTCCAGCCCCAAATACGCCTCTTAAAAGCTGTCTGTGCCATGTGGGATTTTGATAGACCCTTCCAGAATGGGATATCTCTTTTGTTCCCTGTGTGTGTGTGGGGGGAATCTCTGTTCCAGAAATCCAAATCAGCAGAGGAGAAATGAAAAGACAGGTCTGTGGAGAAGGCCATAGCCTACATTGTGCACCACAGACCCTCACCTGTGGCCAGGGCCAGGGGGATTGTGTAAAATGTTTCACAGAATCCAACAGAGGTCTAGGGGTCAGAGCATGTTGCTGCCCATCCCCTGACAAGTGAAGGTAGTTCCTTGGAGTATGCCAAGACCTTGGTGAACTGCCTGATGGTACATCTGAGTGGGGATCCAGAACCAGCAAAATCAGCGTCAGATGGGCCCGCCCAGTCCCCAGAGTCAGAACCCCTGGCTTGCTCTGCCATCTGTTTACAAGCAGGCTGCCGGGAGTGTGATGTGTCCTCAGGTGTGAGAACCACTCGTGAGAAGAAAACCCCGCCCTCCATAGCAGCTCAGACCCGAAATGGGACTGAGCGTCTTACGTTATTTGTTTGGGAACACTGATGGTGGGAGTGCCTTGTGTTTGTGGACTCCAGTGTGCTGCTTATCCAGGGCTCTTGAGAGACAAGATGCGCAAGCAGGTCCTGATTTAGGAAGGGTCCTGGTTTGGGCTCTCACAAGGCAGAGAGGGTTGAGTTAATCCTGTATTTGCGGAGTTATTCTTTGTTCATCAAAAATGTGTTGCGCTCCTGCGGTCTCAGTACTGTCCTGGTTGCTCAAGTGTGGAAGTGGTCAGGGTTAGGTCTGACTAAGCCTAGGGAGCTCGGGCTCCTTAGCTCCCCAGTGGGGCATTCATTGTCCTGATACTCCACACAGCTGCAGGGCCACATGAGCAAATGGACAGAGGTGCTAGGCGTGTGCTGGCATCTGCTTAATGAACGCTAAAGAGGATTACTGTTTAGTTTAGTTTAGCTTAGTGTGTGTGTGTGTGTGTGTGTGTGTGTGTGTGTAGGCCCAAGATTGGTGTTGGTCTCCCTTGATTGTTTTCCACCTTATTTATTGAGGTGGGGTGCCTCACTTGAACTCAGCACCCCCGATATGGCTAGTCTCTTTAGCCATCTTACTCTGGGAGACCCTATTTCTCTCTCTTTCCAGCTGAGGGTATAGGAGGGACCGATGCTCATTTGGCTTTCACGTGGTTCTGGGGATTCAAACTCTAGTGGCAGGCACGTCACCCAGGGAGCTGTCTCTTTGTCCTGATTATTATGTCTATGATACCTGATGATACCTGATGATAAGTGAGATGTCCTTTCTGGTTGGAGTGAAACTTACTGGGGTGGATGTTTGGGTACCAGCGCAGTCGGCTGAGACCGGATTACCCTGGCCCCTGATTGGCATATTAGGTGCACGTGGACACTCCTGTGGCGTTTGTGACACTAATGTCTGCACCTCAGCCCCAAGGCTTCTGACTGAATTGCTCAGGCTGAGAAATGTGGAGTGATTCCTGCAACCACGAGGACGATAAGCATTGCTCTTGAAACCTGTATTGGTCCTAACCGTCTGCCGTCAGGGAGTCAGAGAACATACTCTCTGTGACAGTGGATGACACCATTAGCCCTGGGTTGACTTCATAAGCCATTTGGATGCTGCCCTCAGGGAGCTCAGAGCCTCATGAAACCATTTGTTGAACTTGGCAAAACGGTGTGTTATGCTTATGTTTACTCTTCTGAATACATGGCACATTCCTGGGTATGACTGAACACACCCTCTGCTACCAGCCTCACAAGTTCCCAGTGGAGGCCTTGCAGACTGGACCCAAGTGCACAGCTCTCTGTTCCTAAGTCCCCGAGGGCTCTCCTCACATTTAACTGTGGGGGTGAGCGCCTCAGCTGTGTGTCGGCGCAACCACATTTTAAATGAGCTTCCTGTTAAATTAGCTCTTTGACCTTCAAGTGTTTTATTTTCATTTGATTACACCCAAGTCATTTTTCTAGAGGCCGGAGATTAGAAATAAAACAAACAGAAAACCAATGTTTCCCCCTGCTTGGCTTGCCTCGCCCTCCTGAGTTTCCTGGAATTCAATATTTTCTAATGCTTTAAATAATGCCACTTGTACTTGAAGCTAATTTTTTTAAAGAATAAATAAAACTATATTATGTTTAATATAGAGCCTTTTGAGATGAACTGGGGCCGCTTAGTCATTTGTTTAGACTGTTAACAGCCGTTAGGAAGGAAGGCTCATAGAACCCTGAGAGAGGTCTTTTATGTGGCTGCTGAAGGAAGACTGGTGACCTATGACTTCTGTCTGGGCTCTTTTGATTGGGGATTCATGCTTCCCTCCCCCAATTCAGCAATTCTGACATACCTCATTCGGTAACTTGTTATTTGTGGCATCGACTTCACTGGACTCTGACACTGATGGCCATACTTCGAGTAGCACTAGGGATACCTTCTTCTCTGGCCGGCAAATACCCACACTCACAAGCTCATATCCACACATAGACAAACATGCATACATATACTTTATAATAAAAATCTTCAAGGAGAGAGAGAGGGAGAGGGGGAGGGAGAGGGAGAGAGAGAGAGAGAGAGAGAGAGAGAGAGAGAGAGAGAGAGAGAGACTGGGAGAGACTGGACTTAATTTTTCGGGGCCATAGGAGTCTGATGTCTACACAAGTGAATTCACTGACTTCATCATTGTCCTCTCACCTCCTCCCATCTCTCTCTCTCTCACACCTCCACCTCCACCACCACCGCCACCACCGCCACCGTCGCCGCCACCACCACCTCCATCACCACCTCACCACCACCACCGCCACCATCACCACCATCACCTCCACCACCACCACCACCACCGTCACCACTGCCACCATCACCACCATCACCACCTCACCACCACCGCCGCCGCCGCCGCCACCACCACCTCCACAGAAATGTGCTCTTGTGGGTGGATTCTGCCGCTGCAGATCTGTGACCCTGGCTCTCATCCAGGCTTGTCTTACGCCGTGACACTTGCTGCCCGCTGCAGCGGCTGGCTGGCACATCTTCGTGTTCCGGCACTTAGAAGGGAGCCCCAGTGGAGAGTGACAGGCGCTCTGCAGAATGACTCAGTTGTCCACAGTGGAGGGGCAATGAGTACTGTACTGGCTTTTCTTCCGGGTGGCTGAGAGTGAGCCAAGCCCCCACAGCAAAGCCTCCTGCTGAGGTCTGTGGAAGAGGAGCCAAGGCTGCCACTGCCGGGTCAGGGTAGCATGCTTGTTGAAAGAGATTGACTGTGTCAGTCTAGATCCCTTGCTTCTCTCTGGGGTGGTTGTGAGAGTCCAGGGATGCTCACTGACTGACACTCATCCTTGCATATGACTGGTATGCGCATGCCCCCCTCTGGGGTGTGTGTGTGTGTGTATGTGTGTGTGTGTGTGTGTGTGTGTGTGTGTAAGGCTGCGACACAGCAGTAGAAGAAGACATAGCCAGTCTGATGAGTTTGTGGTGGTACCAATGGAGTCAAGTCCACCTCAGAGCCCTGCTGAGTTGCCATGGAGATGCCCCACCACACCACTACTGGGAGGATGAAGCCCTGTGACTAGTCCAGGCTGGTACCCTCGAGACCCTCTTCTTTATCCTAGCCTCGTCCTTGGATCTCCTAAAGTTTGGCGTTGGTCCCCACAGCCTTTATAGCCCTGGCATACGGCAGAGTACTTAGCGAGCCTCCGGTGTCTCCTCTCCCCGGACAGTGCCCATGCCTTGCCTTTTTCTGGTTATCTGACGTTTTTGAGACCAGGTCTCTAACCCCGACTCGCCTCCCTCCCCAGTGTCCAGAGAGTCAGGATTCTAGGCACACACCACCACAGCTGGTTACACTGCCACCCCTTTTCTTCTAAGTTCCCCGAAGCCTACCTCTGGCAGTGGGTGGCCAGCCTGGGTATGGTTCTCCTCAGGCATTCCCGCCAACAGCCAGAAGAGTGCTGGTGTATTGTAAGACATGTGTGAACCAGAAAGCCTTCCATTGTCCAAACTGGGAAGTGCCTGTCTGTGATTCAGCTCTGACCACCCCATTGACAATGGGAGCTATTAGTCCAGCTGAATTTTCTCACCCTCACTGCAGGGGGCTTCCAGACATCACAGGACTGTTTTGTGAAGCATTCGCCCCTGAGGTATTTGCATTTAGTTCTTGGGAATAATACTTTTGAAGAATTAATCCTGTAATAATTCAGTGACTAATTAGGTGGCAGCTGACTCTTTAAGAAGAGATTCTTGTGTTTCTGAAATAAAAAGCAGGCTAGGAATTTCCCTGAGAATCTCCCTGTCTTTAATAAAAGTGAGTCCCCTGGGAGGGGAAGGTTCTTCTGTCAGTTTGAGGACGTCGATAAAGCACTGTTGCTGTCTGGTGTGAGCAGAGGTACCCTGGACAGATAGAATCTGAACCGACCCTGGGAGAACTCTGACCAGTCACCTCCTAAGCACTGTCCTTAAAACCAGCAAGCCAATCTTCCTTCCTCAGAGGCCATGTGAATCACAAAGTTCTCCTCTATCTCCACAGGAAGAAGATTTTCATTTTCTAGAACCATCTGCCCCCACCTAGAACATCCTGTAAATTGATCCCCACTCACTCTCCTGCTAATAAAAGGCCTAGTGTATTTGGCTCAGAAAATGGCCAGTGGATGGTTAAAAACCCCACGGTCACCTGACTCATCAGGGTTTCTCCCAGGCCAGAATATTGTTGTTATGTTGTGCCCTTTCTCAAGCTACACAAGTTGTGTTATTAACCTTGGGGGCAGCAGAAGGGAATCGTTAGGAACCTTGTGATTAATTAGTGCAGTTGTGAAAGAAAGCCAGACCATCAGAAGTCAGACGTGAACTGTCAGAATGGACATCTGATAAAATTCAGGTTTAATGTGGAGGAGCAGGCGTTACCCTAGCAACCAGCCCCCACTCTCTCCCTTGAAATAGAAATAAACAGAAAACAAGAAAAGTAATCCAAGTTGGTTTCTGGGAAGAAGTAAGACACTGGTAGAAGAAAGGGGGAGCGCCTGGATTTTCTGTGCTATTCTGGAACAATAGCAAAGATATCCGACGAAAGCGAACTGGTCGTTTGGCCTGCTGGGTTCCATGACTCTTTTCTCTAGGAATCTTTTCAGACTCGTTCATACTTACATCACCGTCCTTCTCTCTGGTCCTCTAGATACTGAAAGTCTGAGCCATGCATAGTGTGGCTCGTGGATCATTTGGTAGGCTCCATTTCTTTCCAAGTAGGACACAGCTCCTCGAAGGCAAAGACTGTGCCTTGTATCCTTTTACCAGCTTTAACACAGCAGAATGCTCAGACAGCGACTTCATAGGCTGATAAAGGGTGTTCAGGAAAAGCTGTGAGTTGGACTCCATCAAGCAGAAACTTTGCTGAGCAGAGTGCCGGAAGAGTGATGAATGGAGGGAGAGTCAGAGTAGAACCATGCATTTTTTTCAGTCACACACATTTGGATTCAAAGCCTCATTGGGGTGTCTGCCCAACAACAATGCGTACAGACAGATACGCATCAGAAGACGTGGCGTGCAAGCACGTTCCCAGTCGGGTGGGGGACAGCTCACTAGTTAAATGTCTTGTAGGGGACCTAGGTTTAGTTCCCATCATAGACATGGTGGCTCATAACTGCCCGTAACTCCAGTTCCAGGGGCACTGATACCCTCCTCTTACCTCTGAGGGCACCAGGCTCAAACCTGGTGAACATATACACACATACAGGCAAAATACTCATACACATAAAACCAAAATCAGTAAATACAATAACAAAATAAAAGCAATAAATGTTCCCAGCAACTCTGCTCGTAAGGATCCTCAACTGGAATTGGCTTAATGATTACCTGACGCAGAATGGCTAAAACCACCACAATACCCCAGTAAGATGGAGAGTTCAAGCAAGAATGAGGACTCTTCAACGACACAGAACAATTTAAATTTTTTTCACATACAGTATTTGGGGTTATTGAAGTCACACACAAGAATACATCCTACATGATCCATTGTTTAAGAAGCAAAACTCATCCACCTGATTGGCTTATAATCAACTTATTGTGATAATGGCTTACTTTTTAAATTTTATTTATTTATATTATGTATGAGTGTTCTGCATGTCTACCTGAATACCAGGAGAGGGCATCAGATCCTATTGTAGATGGTTGTGAGCTACCATGTGGTTGCTGGGAATTGAACTCAGGACCTCTGGAAGAACAACCAGTGCTCCTAACTGCTGAGCCATGTCCCCATGCTATTGACTTATTCATAAGCTCAGGGAGATGGTTAGTGGCAGAGGGAACCGAGTGGGGTGACTGAAGGGTGCTGGCAGAGTTGCCCTTGGTGGGAGTAATGGTTCTCCAATTATGAAATGGAGTAATGCAGACACAGGTTGAGTGTCCCTAATCCAAAAATCTGAAGTCAGAGAAGTGATAAATGCTCCGAAGTGATAAATGTTTTGAGCACCAAGGTGATAGACCACACATGGAAAACCCCATACTATGAAACTTGGTTTCATGCCCACAGTTACTAAAAAAATGCTGAGGGGAAGGGTTTATTTCCGCTTACTTGTTACAGTCTGTTACGGAGGGAACACAGGCCAGGAACTCAAGGCAGGAACCCGAGGCAGAGCGAAGCAGAGGCCGTGGAGGAACACTGCTGGCCGGCTTGCTTTTGGGGTGTCATTTAACTGCTTTCCTTATACAGCCTGGGGGTGTATTTCCTGAGGGGGGCGCCGCCCACAGTGGGCCGTGCCTTTCTTCAGTTAACAAGAAGATGCCCCACAGACCGAAATAGTGAGGGCTCAGCTGAGGGTCCCTGTCTGGTGTCTCTTGAGTTTGTGTCAATTAACCAGCACAAGTACCTCCAGCCTATCTGTGTGAGATGTTTATGAAATACAAGTAAATTTCATGCTTAGACTGGGGTCCCTCAAGGTATCATTTTGTATATGCAGGTATTCTAAGATCCAGGGAAGCCATCTTTGGTCCCAAGCTCCTGGTCCCCGTACTGGTTTCACAGGACCATCGAGACCAGTCGGTGCCGAGTGTGTGGCATGATGGAGAGACACAGACGGGTCGTGAGGGAGGGAGAGGTCACTGTGGGAGGGAGCGAGTTCTGAATGGTCTGACAAGTCCAGGATTCCTTGTTCTTCTCTGGCCTTCATTTCACACCTCTCTGTTGTCTTGGCAATGTTCACTCACCTGCTTGGCTGCCTGGGAGTGTCTCATGGGCACTCGGCTGCCTCAGTATTCATTCATAGCTCTCTTCCTGTTTCTCGTTCTCTGGGACCTGCCAGAGGCTGGTCACACTCCTGTTTGCCGCTCTCGCGTGGTTTCTGCCAGCGAGCCTGTCCTCTCCCTCTCCTGAGCTGGTAATGACTCCTTTTAATGCCATCCACATAGTAGGCACTTTGTGCTGCTTTGCCGATTTGCTGGGCAGACACCAGGCTGGGCACCACAGGGTCCTGGCACAGTGCTGTGGGCTGACTCAGGCTGAGCTAAGTTTCTATTCAGGGCCTGCAGTTTCCTGGTAGGCCTGGCATGTCAAGGGCCTCAGTTTTCCTTACCGTCCTGGAGCCACCACGCTTCTGGGTAAAACTGTCTGGCCAAGAGACACAGGCTTTCATTTTTCAGAAAGGAAACCCTTCCCAACTGATGGAAAATAAGCTTTTGCTTAGTGACTAATAACATAAACACAGACAAGATTTCTGGGCTTATAAATAACCAGTTGTAATAGTGCCCAAGGGGAACAGCCCATTTTGTGAGAAGAATGGTCACGAGTATTCCTGCCACTCTCCAATAGTGACCTTAATCGTGGGTAAGGCGTCTCAGGTCTAGGGCAGAAGCTGGTTGTTCCTCAGTGCTGATCCCCAAGACCTTACCCTTAGCCATTGTGAGTACTGGAAAAGTGAAAGCTGTCTTGGAAGAGCTGCCCAAGAGACAGGTGGAAAAAATTCTTCAAGTGGGATGGAGGCGCAGTCCTGACTCAGCTCACTGACTCTGTCCCCGAATTCTCTCAGTGTCATTGTTTGAGGAGAGTCAGGCCAGGGGGATGGGTGTGTGTGGATGGGAACAGAGGCTGAGCTTGGAGCCTGCAGGCTGATTGCACAGTCCTGTCCCAGCCCGGCTTGAGCTCTCTGTAATCGTGGTGACTGCTCTGAGCCTCGCTCTACCCGTGTTCCCCTCTATAAAACAAGGTTAAAGGACTACACCCACGTGACATCATTCACACAAAATGCCTCTTAGCACAGGACTGGCACATAGTAGGCCTACAGTACTTGGTGCTGTTGTTAAGAAAGGACTCAGGAGGCTTTAGTAGCCTCCTTGATGGAGTCATTATGTTCCCCAAATGTAGAATTCTCTTTGGCATTTAGCTCATCTAATGTGATATTCGAGCCTTGACTGTAAACTTGGCCTGCCTTCTATAGAGGGTGTGTGGATGGTGTCCCATAGCCAGGCCTAGCTACATAGGGAATTCTTTGGCCTTGCCGACTTCTCATAACAACCAGGGGGTGGGTGGTCTTATTCAGATACCATCACACGCACCCAGTGTTTCCTGTACTGGGTCCAGAGCCCTTCCTCTGGATGTAAGTAGGAACATGGAGGTGCCCTGGTTCACCTGCAGAACCTGAGATAAGAACCTGCAGTCCAAGGGAAGACAAGCCCAGGTCTGAGCATCTTCCAGATGTTTCATCTGCTTTGTCAAAAGTCTTTTTCCCAGAATACCTTGCGGGATCTGTGTTCCCAGGAGCAGAACCGTGCTGGCGTTCAGCTTCTTGGCCATTTGGCCGTGGGGTGACAGAGAAGTGTTAGTAGCCAGTGAGGGTGGAGCTGTGGTGGGGTGACCCAGGTAGAGGGACCCAGCGCATGTGTTTTAGAAGTCACACCATAAGGCCATGCCAGCAGGAGTTACTTAGTGGAAAAGTTGTCACTGCGTTGTGTTGAAGTATGAGGATGAAAGGGAGGAGCCAGCCAGCCTCTGGGATAGTCCTGTCCTCTGCCACCTGTTCTTCGGATGACAGTCTCAGTCTCCTTTAGGGATGCTCCAGAGTCTGAGAGTGAGGTCCTTGTTGACATGTCAAAGCACTTAACTTTTTTCTTCCTTTTCCCTGCCCTAAAAGAAAGAGAAAGTTAGAAAGCCTGCCCTTCCTCCGCGTTCGGCACACCCTCATCAGCTCAACCGTATACCCCGAGGCCACCTTCCCACTTGGCAGAGTTTAGAGTTAATGAAAAGTGCACTCCAGGCTGAAATCCTGGTAGGAGCCAAAGTGGCTGGGTACTGAGAGGCCAGCAGACACCCGGGCAGCCAGTGTTATCTGACTGTACCCTTCCCTCTCCAGCTTCCTACCTCCTTCCCCTTCATTTTATCAGAGAGCGTTGGCTGGACTGAAGGAGCCAGAAAGGAACTAGGGGTGGGGTGGGGAGGGTGACCTTCTAGCAGCCAGTGACAAGGTTTGGGAGGACAGGAGACCCAGGCCTCAGGCAGGTTCCAGTTCAACGCAGTTGCTCATTTTGTGTGTGTGTGTGTGTGTGTGTGTGTGTGTGTGTGTGTGTGTGTGTGTGTGTTGGTGCCAGGTGCTGGGGTCCAATAATATTAAAATAATCAATAATAGCCAACGTTATTGAGTGCTGTGCATACAGGCTTTGTTCTAAGCATCTAACTCCTTGTTATTAATACATTTTCCCAACAGTTGTAAGAAATGCTTACTAATTTCACTCATCTCACATTGGATATAACAGAAGCACAGAGAAGGTGAGCAATTTCCTAGAGTCCCATAGCCAGGGGGACAAAATCCTGGGTTTTAGCTCTCTCAGCCCAAGCTCAGAGTCCAGGACGAGGAAAATGAATATGTAACCAGGAAGTAAGTTGCCATGAGCAAGTATGGACCAGGATGTAAGAGGCAGAAGGCATGTGATAGGCAGATAAATATGAGCAAAGCCTGGATGGTTGATGAATCCTTAGGCCAGGATAGGGAGGGGCAGGGGGAGAGCAGGGAGGGGGAGCCACAGCTTATGTGTAAATGTAAGAAATTCGGGTGACAGTTCTGGGGTGCTGGACGTTGAGGTAGGCAGACACCCAAGGCCAACACAGGGTCAGAAGAGAAAAAGTCAAGGAAGAGAGAAGCTCTGGGCCTGGCACCCCTTCAGTCGGCCTCTCCACGGCCACCGGAGTCTTCCAGGCTTTCGTGTATGATGTCTTCAGATGAAGATATGACTACGCACATCTTGAAGTGCGTCCTTCCTGGAAGACCCTCCCTCTGCCCACCCCTACCTTGTCAGCTTCAACTGTACTTGACTCCATTCCAGGTTGGCTCTGTGCTGTGTAAGCTAGCCTGGGTATCCTCCAGGGACGCTTGTGTCTCCGCCTCCCATTCCCCTCATAGCAGCACTGGGGTCACGGACATGTCATGCTGTTGTGTGACTTTGACTTGGTGTCTGGGGTTCTGAGCTCTGGTCCTCACAGCTGGGCAGCAAGCACTTTCCCTCCTGAGCCGTCTCCACAGAGAACGAAGCAGGTGGGGACTGGTGAGAAATGACCTGGTTAATGGGAGTGGGGTCTGCAGAAAAGACCCAGGGATGCTTCTTTCAACTGTACAAGGTGGTGACAGAGTGAAGCTACCACTGTCCCAGGTCCTTCCAATGTTGAATGCACAGATTTGTGACTCCCGCCTCCTCCCCCAGCCCCGTCTGGCTCAGCGACATCTCCATGGTCGTTGTCCTTGCTCCATCTCTGCCGTCATAATTAACCCTGCTGGGTAACAGTGTTTATTTCCCTCCCCTCCCCCACAGTGTTTGAGAACAAAGATAAGATTGTGATCATCATGGAATATGCCAGCAAAGGAGAGCTGTATGATTACATCAGTGAGCGGAGACGCCTCAGCGAGAGGGAGACCAGACACTTCTTCAGGCAGATCGTGTCTGCTGTGCATTATTGCCACAAGGTATGTGGGGCTGCCACTTCGGCTGTAGGTGGCCTTCTGACACCCTGTGACACCTTTGATATCACAAAGGCCTTGTTAGTTCATTGTGATGAGTGTGGGGAATTTACAGAGTAGGGAAAGAAAAACCTCCCTGTTCAAATCTTCAAATCTTGTGTGTGTGTGTGTGTGTGTGTGTGTGTGTGTGTGTGTGTGCAGGTGTGTTCATTTGTGCATGTGTGCATAGAGGTCAGAGGTCAATGTCAAGGGTCCTCCTCAGTCACTTCCCACCTTAGTTTTAGAGACAGGGTCTCTCACTGAGCCTGGAGCTCAACAGTTCCACTAGACTGGCTTGCTAGTGAGCCCTGAGGATCTGCCTGTCTCTGTCAGTGCTAGGGTTAGAGACATGCACCCCACAACCTTTGGTTGACCTCTGTGGACATGAGAGGCACGCGTGATCAGACTTATCTGCAAGTAACACTGGAAAGCCCCACAGACTGTATTTCCGTTATCTGAAGTGTGTGAATGTGTGGCTCGTTATGAATGGAACGTTCTTAGACACGCTCCATCTTCTTCTGTCAGCCAGGAATGTGACATGGGAACCAGCTCCTCTTGGTATTTGATTGAAGTGAACTAGCTTCCCTCTTCTCCAGGAGACTTGGTGTTTTTTTTTTTTTTTTTTTTTTTTTTTTTTTTTTTTTTTTTTTTTTTTTTTTGCATTTGTGAATACAGGACAACTCCTCAGAGCTTGGATTAGCAAAAGGGGTAGTGGGAATAGCCATCTCTCTCCAGTGGGGATTTTGAGATGTTAGAGGCTGACACACAGGAAGAAAACCAAATTACCAAGAACCGGCTATAGCCATGCCCACCAGTTTGCTCAACACAGCAGCTTCCCCCAGGGAAGCTACTTCTGCACCGTGGTGTTGGAAACCCACTCTCCACCACATCCACACAGCCCCCAGCATTCCCAGTCCCCTGCTCTGCCCCTCCCCCACAGACTTGTGGCGGCCCAGGCGTCACTGCTGGGCGGAGCCCCGCCCCCAGCCCTTCGTGTCCTCGTCTCCTTAAGCTGGCTCTGAAGTTCAGCTTCCAGACCGGTCAGAGCTTGCCTGAATGAAAAGGGCACATGGTTGACAGTCCCCAGTGGCTCTGGTCTCATTGGCCTGCAACCACATCTCCCTTTTCATCAGCCTGCAGAGTGGAGAGGGACTTTCAAGTCTTTCCAGCTGGCTGCTTAGGAAGTATCCCAGACAAAGCTTAGGAGACTGGGTCAGGCCTCTTTCCAGCATGAGGGATGCAGGCAGGCAGGCAGGCAGTCACTGGAGCCCTATGCTCCAGAGTCCCCAGCTGAGATGTCTGCTGCTTCCCTGGAACCCATCTCAGACAGGGTCTGCATTGCCTGGGATTATATTGCTCTCACACAGCGGAATTACATTCCCACAAAGAATCCCCCTGCTGGTTTACAGGCTCTGGGGGAGAATGGATTCCAGTCATTTTTCCTTTAACCACACAGCAAGTGACTAATGCTATCCTGTCGCTGGATGCTGTCTGGGGAGCGTCCTGACAGCAGGAGCGGGCCTGAAGGATGGAGGTGAAGACCACCGGGGCTGGTGCGTCTCTTTCATCTGTCAGACGGCCCCTCTATTCCCCCCCCCCCCCAGCTCTCTTGGTGTCTGTCATCTCACCAGCTCCTGTTCACTTCTTCCGTTTCCTCTTTGCAGAATGGTGTGGTCCACCGGGACTTGAAGCTGGAGAATATACTGCTTGATGACAACTGCAATATTAAGGTAAAGCTGACAGGGCCTGGCTATTGTGGGTGGGTGTGGCCGGTGGGTGTGGCTTCCCAGAGGCCTGCATCTGGGGCGGCCACTCCCTCTGCTGGCAGGCAGGCTCTGGGAAAGACTCCCAGCAATCAGCTCATTGAGACGGTGTAATTCAGCCAGCAGGCTTTAAGGAAACCCCTACAACCTCCCAGACTCTCTTCTCTCTGGTAGCACAGTGACTGAGACACATTCCCTGCCCGCAGGAAGCTCACAATCTGGAATTCTTGTCACAAAAGTGACATACATGTTTCATATGTACTTCTGTTCCCATTTGCTTAATGCTCTCCTAAGGACTTCTTTTGGATAACATAGGATGGGCAGCATTTATTTTATAACTCACATATACATAGGGAAATTGAGGCACAGACAAATCAGTTAACGCCTCCAGGATAACATCGGTTGGTGTATAAAGGTTGTAGTCTGAGCCCACTGGTCCAAATTTACATCACTATGCAGATATGATAAAAAGGGCCCCAAGTTATCTTAAACCTACAATTCTCCCCCACCCACCCACCCCCTTTTTTTGGCTTTTGAGGTAGGGTCTCATGTATCCTGGGCTGGTTTCAAACTTCCTATGTAGCTCAGGATGACGTTGAACTGATGCTTCCTCCCTCTACCTCCCAAGTGCTGAGGGTTAGGGTACAGGCGAACACCTGACTTGGAAGCCTTTCCCTGGCCGCTTCTCTGTGACTTCCCTCCTCCTCACTCTCCCACACTTGAACCAGCTATGGAATTGAGAGCTGGATAAAATGATGGTAGCATTTATTCAGAAGGAGTGAGTGGGGGGCTGGAGAGATGGCCCAGCAGTTAAGAACACTTGCGGCTCTTCCTGAGAACCTGAGTTTAGTTCACGGCTCCCACACTGGGCTGCTCCCAAACACCTGTAATCCCAGCTCCAGAGGATGGTACGCCCTCTTCTGGCTTCTGTGGACACCTGATCTCACGTGTGCATAGGCCTGCGTGCCAGACACGTGTACATACACAGAATTAGAAATAAAAATCAATCTTTAAAAGAGAAAGGGCAAGTGATGGAGTTCAAGTTTTTTTTTTTTTTTTTTTTTTTTTTTTTTTTTTTTTTTTTTTTCTGGCTGCTGCTGGAGCTGGAGAAAGCTGGACAGGGCTGAAGGGCCTCCTGGGGAGCACTCTGGATGTCCTTTAGACCATGGCTGCAAAATAAGCAAACACCGTTTCAAAATAAACGGAGCTCGCTGTATGGGTTTCGTTATGAAATGGACTCAGTACTCTCAGCCCAGCAGGAGCCCTCCCATTGGACACTTGTGACGTGAATGGCTCGTCCCTGGTCCCCAGACAAGGCGTACAAACAGTCTCACACCTTCCTCTTTTGCTGCCGCTGTCTGTCGATGGCCGTGTGATGGGACCACGTCCTTGCTTGGGAGGATGGCGCTGTTTTAGGACTTGGACTCTGTAGGACATGACAGTCAGCCATTAGTCACCAGTGTCCTTTGACAGCCCTTGAAAGATCCATCCCCACGACCTCCTTCTCAGCAGAATAGTTGGCCTCACTCACATATTTCTGTGAGATCCATAGAGTCTGGTGAAAATAATTGGTTGAAGCAAATCTCCCTAGGAACAGGAAGTGAAATCTGAAGACCTCTCTCTTCCTTTCCGGCAAGTGGCTGCATTATTCTAGAAGGAACACTGACTGTCAGGTTAAATAATTATGGATTGGGGATATATTTCGGTGGCGGAGCACTTGCTGATCATGTATGAAGCCCTGGGTTTAGCCTCGGTATTAAAAGGGGCAGGGGATCAACTTAAGGGCTGTGGGGTTTCCTAGCTCCTTGACGTTAGAACACCATAGAACCCAATTTCTTCAGTTACAAAATTGATAATAGTAACAGCCACAGACTTGCTCTGGGGCCTTTCCAAGGTATTCTCTGTGTTCAGATTTCAACTGTTGAAATCACTGTGTACAAATGAGTCCGGGTCAGGGGGCGTGGCTCTGGAGTTGGGAAGCCTAGGTTTGTGCGGCAGCTCTGTCTCTTATTGATGGCAGGCTTTCAGATACATTTCTCACATTGAACTTAGTTTTCCCAGTGAGGTAGGGAGGCCAGCTCTGTGTCTAGAGTTTATTTATTCATTATCTCCAGTGAGTTTTTCTGGGAGTTTCTGTGGGCCAATTGTAGGCACCGGTAACAAATGTGAAAATTGTAGCTAAAAATATAGTTGAAGGAGCCAGCACTTAACTGTGTCCGTCCCAGAGTGTCCTAAGTGGCTGGCCCTGGAGGAGGGATCACAAGGGAAGCCAGCTGCCGGCAAAGTGGCTTCGGGAGGTGACGGCCAGGCCCTGCTGCAAGATTGGAGCCTTGCCTTCTGAGGGGTTGTACCATCCCTTGATCTCAGTGACTTTCTGTCCAGATTCTTCCTGCCACCTGTCGCCCAGAGCCCTCAGAACTAAATGTGGTCTTTACAAGGTCTGGAATGTGAGCCTCTCGCCTGGGGACTGGCTTCTGTGGCACAGTGTGACCTCTTGGTCCCATGGTGTAGTCCCAGAAGTGATAAGACGCATAGCTTCCTGTGGAGTCATATGATTCCCTAATAGAGGAGAAGAATGGCTGGAGTTCAGAAAGTAACTGTATAGGGGCAGCGGCCTGGAAGAAAAACTCATTTGAAAATGCAAGGGAGCAGTGACCTTGGGGTGAGCTGATCCCGGGGACCAGGTTTTCAACCTGGGACCCTATGTTTTTGTAGCCAAGTAGCATACATGGTACTTTACAAAATTCAAGTTTGGTCCTGTATTCACTTTGTATTTTTCTAAGGGATCTCTGCTTCTGCTCCTCAAATTTTCCAGGGTGGGAACACACACACACACACACACACACACACACACACACACACACACACACACAAATAAAATCTTTCCTTTTAAAAAGTCATTATTTACTGTTTTCTCCATTGTTTCAAAGAATTCAACAAAGACCTCTTTTTCTACTTGAAAAAATGTGTGAAGGGTCGTTTACCAACCCTGAACGTCTAAGGGATGTGCCTGAGATCACGCCATGAATCAGTAGTTTATTGTGTCTTTGTTTTCCCAGAGTGCCTGCCCCATGGTGCCTGGCACCCGTAGGCATTTAGAACTGTTTGGTTTGGGGGCAAAGGGGTGCTGAGTTAGGATTAGAACTCACATGTTTTACTGCCAGGCAGACTCTTCTCATCTTCTCACACCCACTTCCAAGGTTCTTTAGAAATGTGTTTCAGCTGGTGTTGATCTGTCTTCCGGCTGTATGGGCCCCCCTCTTCCTGACTCAGCATTTTGCAGAAGCGTATTTAGAAAGGACACTTGCTGACAGAAGCAGTCAGACACATGTCCACAAGCTGGCCTCTGTGTGAATGAGAGGCCATCGCTGCCTGGGCCTAGGGGACCATGGGTACAAATGTGCTACCAACCAACCGGATATGAGCAGCAAGGTCTTCCTAAGAGCATATGTGTGTGTGTGTGTGTGTGCGCGTGCGCGCGCACAATGGGGGTCCACCAACCAGCCAGATGTGAGTGGCAAGGTCTTTTTAAGAGTGTTTGTGTGTGGGGTGGGGTGGGGGTTGTCACACTGGAGGTCCACATCTCCTGATTTAAGGAAGTAGGATGGCAGCCAGGAAGCCCCTAAGGATGCTTCTGGCTTAAGCTTGTTAGATGTTGATATAATTTTGGTGTGATTGGTGTGAGCTGTGTGGCCCATTCCTCTCCCTTCTCTGCCTGAGGATGATTTGCAAAGAGCACATCTGGTTTTGGAAATTATTTATCTGGCCACGGCAAGAGGGTGCGGTTTCTAAAAATATTCCTGCAGTCCAACGGCAGAAGGAATGATTGCGATGCAGTGTTTCGGATTGCATTCCGTCCGCTGTGGAAGCGAGGACGAAAACAGCACCCAGCCTAGCATTAATTTGCAATTAATAAAAACAGGCCAGATTCACATCCCACTCTCTGGGAGAATGGAATGCTGACAATTCCCATAGAGGGCTCCTGTAAAAGTGCCTCCCCGGAAGAGGGCCGGGCACCCGGGTCAGCTGACCTCCTCCAAGAGGGCTGGGAATGTGCTGAGCTCTCAGAGCTCAGGGTAGAGGAGCGGAGGGGAGATGATCCGCTGCCCCTGTGACAATGACAGCATGGCCACTGTGGATGAGAAAAGAAGCTCTGAATGGCAGGGACGAGATGAGATAGGAATCTTGGCAGCTTAGCACGATGAGGCTAGGAATCATGGGCCTCTCGTGCTGGTTAGACGAGTGTGAGAACCTTGTATTCTTGCATTAACCAGTTCATTTACTAATTGTGTGTTCACATGTGTACATGTGTGTCGTGTTTATATCGCAGTATACCTTTGTTGCCTGCAGTCATTCACCTGTTCTTTCAGGAGCTGAATATCTACTGTAGGCAATATTTCTTTGATCATAAAATACTTACCAAGCCTCAAATACTAGATCTTTAATCCTGTGCTGGGTGTTGGGGAATTTAATGCTCAGTCAGATGGCCAGGTCCCTTTTGTCCTGGAGCTCAGAGTCTAGCAATCTTAACTACTAGTGATAATGAGCCACCAGATGTTGAGAAGGCAAAGAAGATAAGGTTCTTTCCCCGAGTGGACTTGGGATTCCAGCTGGGGCTGAGAGCAATAAACAAAGGAATGCATGATGCGGTTGTCCAGTGAAGGAAGTCAGGTCAGGTGGGGATGGAGCCTGTGGTGCTGTCCAGTGAGCGTGGTGCAGGAAGCCTCCTTTGCATTGCACTTGGGCTCCTCAAATCTACAGAGCTTTCTCTGGCTTCCTGACCTTGGAACATATTGTTCCCTCTGTCTGGAATGCCCGTTCCACTCCTCTTTGTCTGTCTGTCCTTCAGGAATCTTCCTCCAGAAAGTTCTTATCCCTTGGCAGGCCAGATGCTCCCATGCCATCTGGGCATGCTAAGCAGGAGGAAGTGAATCTGTCTAGTCAGATGGAGCAGAAGGCCTTGTGGAGGAAACGGGGACAATCTGAGTTCTGGAGGCTGGGGAAGGGTCCCATGGAAAGGGATATGATGCTGAGCATGCAGAGGAAAAGAAACTTGACTGAACTCCAGCTGGAAGCCAGTGGCCTGGGCCAGATCCTCTGTGTGTCTCCTTTGTTCTTTAGAACATCCTCAGATGAGGGGGACTGACAGCCTCATTGTGGGAGAAAGGGAGAGTCCTATGGCTACTAAGGAACGAGACTGGCTATAAACCTCTGCCACTCAGCCACAGAGTCTACTGTTTACTGCCAACTCCAACATTTGCCCTCTGTCTGAAGGGCTCACCTGGGAGCCCTTCCATTTCCTCTTATCTAGAGTGTTTGATTTGCAGACAGCTGTCCCTGGGAGAGAAACTCCAAGTGCTGGTAGTGACCAGTGACCAGGCTGATCGAGTCACTGTGCGCAGAACAGCCACACGGGACACGAGAGATGTGTATGCAGCTAGGTGGCATCGGCTGTGCATTAGCATCCTTTGCAAGGTGGCCCTTGCCACGCTTTCTATTGAGTTTCCCAGATCGTTGGTGGTATGTGAGCTTTCTGGAGATGAAAGCCAGTTCACCCCTCCTGTTCACTGTTCCACTGGATGCCTTCCCTGCAGCTGCACAGGACAGCGGCTGTCCTGTAAAGCCACAGTAATTAGCTCTAAGGCCGGAAAGGAGCGATGGACTGTGTCTTCCTGCATGGAATTACTACCCTGCTGCAGTCATGGAAAGTCCATTTCCTGTGAACAGTAACTCCCCTTGACGTGGAGTCTAGTAGCCAGGATGACTCTGTGCAGACTCCTCAGGCAAGCCACTTGCCTCAGTTTCTCCATCTGCCAAGAGGGAATAATAACGAGACCATTCTCTGAGGGCTGTTGTGAGAACCGCCTTACAGGGGTTTAGGGAGGGCTCCTGGACAGGGCCTGGCTCACAGCGATGCTGCTGTGGTCAATGCAGTCCTTACACCGAGTGATTTTCTCAGCCCTGGTTATTGCTATTGCAGATCCGTTTCCTAGCAGAGGCAACTGAGACTCAAGGATGTGTCACAACCCTGTTACTGAAAGCCTGTGTATGGTGGACGCGGGGTTTGCATTTGCCGTGTGTAGACCATGGTGTCACCATCAGCCACGATTTACAGATAAAGAAGCGTAGGCTCGGGAGGGCTGGGAGTACAGCTTTCCATTCAGCAGGCCTGGGGCAGGGCCTGGGAGTCTGCTTTCTAAGACGCTCTGAGATGATGCTGACGGTGCCGGGTCAAGGACCAGGTAGTGGTAGACCGGCTGGCATGCCTCAGAGCTGGAAAGGGATGGATCTGGGGTCGGAACTAGAGTACTTCAGCTTTTCCCGTCCTGTGATGTAGCCACTCACACAGGACCTGCCTCTCCTATATGTGGGTGAAAACTGTATCTCTTGTTCTGAGTTGGCCTCCAGCTGTTAATGGAGATGGCTGTAACTTATAGTCTCCAGTCCTCTTAACAACTCTATAGACGAGCATTCTGAGCCCATTTTGCAGATAGACAATTGAGAGGCGTGGTGGTGCCTACCAATTATTACCTAGTGATGACAAGGTCAAAGTTCAGTCCTGATTCTTGTGACTCCTAAGCCTCTGGTCTTTGAGTGCAGGGGACTTCCTCTAAGACAGTGCAAGGGACTGGCGGACATTCCTAAGAAGCCTCGTCACAAGCTTCCTTTATTAGCAGTTCAAATCGACCAGCTGGTCCCTCCTTTTCCATCAAGTGAGCTTGGGGTTAATTCTGTTTTGATGGTGGCACACTATGTGTAATGTAACTGAAAACCTACTGTACTTGGGCATCTAGCACAGAAGCAGGAAGCATCCCAGCACCCAGCTGCAGACCACAGGCCTCCTCTGTACCTGGATCTCCATGCCCATTAAGTTCTGGCTCCTTGCTTCTCTTCCCCCAGCCCCCGGCAATCACTACTGTTCGACTCTCTGTTTCTATGAATTTGTCTACTCTAGGGACCACGTATAAATAGAATCAGACAATGAGTGTCTTTCTGTGCCTGGCTTATTTCAAACTGCACTTGTCTTCAGGGTTCACCTGTGTTGAAGTGGGGTTAATCCTGCTGACATGGGAATGATCCCCCCCTAATTTATCTCTTTCACTCCAATTTTCACTTAGCAGGGCACACCTCTGCAGAGGATGGATAGCCACAAAGACAGTCCAAATGAAACTCATGAGCTTTACCTTCTCTGATGCCTTTCAGGGTGGAAGCTGAGCTGCATGCAGGATGCAGTGTGAGATCAAAGGGTGGTTCTGATCCAGTATGACAGGGCAACAGTTTAGCATCAGCAACAACAACAAAAACAAATTACCCCCTCCCCCCAAACAGAGAGGCCTCTTTCTCCAAAGCTGAACAGTGTGTCAGCAAAGAGCACCAGGATGGGGCTTCGGAGTCTGTGTTCTAAGATGCTGTGTAATGATGCTGGGGATGCTGGTTCAAGGACCAGATGGGAGCGGGGCCAGCCTGGCTGGCCTGCCTCCGTTAGTTAGAGATGGAGTGATGGGTGGAGACGTCCTTTTACAGAGCTGGGCAGCCAGAGGGACCCCATGTATCTTGTGACCATCAGCAAATCTTCTGAGGACCCCCAACCTTCAGCAACTTCATTTCCTGCCGTTCAGGTCTCTTCTGCCTGGCAATCGGTTCTAAAGTGTGATGGTTTTGCATAGTTATGTTTACATATTTCGGTTTTTCCCTCACACTTGTGCATTTTGCTTTTTCTCAGGCTGCTGGCTTTTGTATTTAGTTTGAGTCTCTTTGTAGAGTGGTACTTACTTAGAAAGGAGGCCTTAAATAATGGCATTTGATGGAAAACTAGTACCACGAGCCAAAGAAAAGCTTAAGAGTGAAAATAATAGACACCAATAGCAGCGTTATTTTGTTTGGTGTTGGTCGCTGCTCCCGGCTGCGAGCCAAGGCTGGTTGGGTCTCTCTGGGAAATGGGGAGATGCTTTAATGTGACCCATGTGACTCACCACCTTCCTGACTCATGTCAGAGAAGAGAATGACTTCTTCATTTCCTAATTCAAAGTAATTCACTCGTGCGACTGCTCAGCTCCTTGAACTTCTTTCTGTTCCTTTCTTGTTGACAGCCCCCAGTGTTATGGTGAAGGCTGTCTCATGTGTCCCCAGATCACTTACCTATCAGGATTTAAAGGCAAATCTGCCATCGCTGTTGGATACACTTTATATATGCTTTATGCCATTCAGTAGTCATGACACAACACGGGCAGGAAGACTCTTACTCCCATTTTACAGATGGGAGAACTGAGGCTTCCAAGAAGTGAATTCGCACCCAGTGGTGTCTCCCCACTAGCAATAGTTGGCATAAGCTCCATGTGGCTTTAAATCCTAGAGCTGAGTGGCTCAGGGTCTGAAAACACTGCCTGTGTGTTGATTAATACTGCTTTTCCATTCAAGGGCCAAGAACACGGCTAATCTTGATTTCTATTAATCTTGTGTCCGCGGCAATGACAGTTTTACAGGGAGGCTGATAAGCACCAGTCTGCGAGGATGGGAGTGGGCTGAAATGTAAACACACTTTCCCCAGAGTGCCTGCGTGGCAAGCAGAGATGCCCAGCCCATGTGTGAAAGCTCCTGGGGCGGGCGACTCTGTGCGTGTGCAATGGGTGTGCTCACACTCATGTGTTTGGAAGCTCCAGCGTGCCCCAGACAGTATTGGCAGTGCTGAGTGTATTCGCTTGCGCTGTGGCTGAGAGCTGGGGCTGTAGGCAGAGAGGCTGAAGCCTCAGGGATCCATGGAACCTCCAGAGCTGACGCTGGTCCGTTCTTCTGATTGACAGGGCACACTTTGTAAAGCTTCCCACCAACTTCCTGCAAGCCAGTCAGGGGCCTTGATAAGCAAGTGGAATTCGGAGCAGTTAAGTGCAATCTGAGCCCCAAGAATGCTTTTTCTAAGGGTGGCTATGCACAGCTGCTTTGAAGGACATTCCATTCATCCAAGGATGACTTTTTTTTTTTTAAACAAAAGTAGGCTTATTGGAGGGGCTTCATTCAAAAAAGCGTCTTTGGCAGTCAGCACCAGAGGCCCCCCGCATGCGGCTCCCCGGCATGCGGCTTCTCCAGCACATTGCTAACACTCAAGTGGAAATCAGGCTGGGCATAGTTGAACAAGTTCGCAAGGCTGGCTGAGACCGAGGAGCCCCAAGTATGAGAGACGCACATGTGCATGGCTGTCCAGTGCTCACATATCTTCAGATGAATAACTCCAGCTCCCTAGACATCTTTCCTTGTTTAAGAGGAGTTCTTAAAATGTTGTGGTAAAATTACCATAACATAAAACTGACATTTTTGAGCATTTAAAAAATTTAAATCCGTTTTTAATTAGCATACAAAGTATTAGGTGACCTTATGACATTTGACAAAAAGTATATTCATATTTTTATAAATACAGCTTTTGATAGAATTGGATCAGAGGACTCGATGGGGTTGGATAATTGGGAGTTTTCAAGAAATGGTAATTGGGATTGTTATTATTTTATATAACTCTTATTTTCTTATGCTTTTCAAAACACAGCGCCTGTTTCAGTGATGAGCATGTCTTGGCCAGGGACCCTACTATGAGGGCGGTACAAAAACGTGAAGCCTGCCACAGGGACTCAGAGTCTGGTAGAAAAGGCAGACGTGTGTGTGTGTGTGTGTGTGTGTGTGTGTGTGTGTGTGTGTGTGTGTGCAGCATGTACAGATGCGCATATGTGTGCACATATACTTTACACATACAGATACACCAGCATTGCTCTCAAGGGCATTACAGAAAGCACTGGGCACAATACTACAGAAGCGAGGCTAGCTCAAACACTCACCCTGAGCGTACACATTAGGGAGGACTCTTGTGTGCTCCAGCATATCTCAGTGGATGGTTTTCTTATTTTCGTAATAGGCCTGTGAAAAGGGACAGGTAGAGGTCCTGGCTTCTGTCCTCTGGTGGTGTGCCTGGCTTGGAGCTGGTTTGGGGATCTCCATGTCACACAGTTGGCCTGTGGTAGAGTTTAGGTCGAAATGTAATGATTCACAATTTGAATTTCATCCTGCGTCACATGCATATACAACGCAGAAAAGGTCTGCAGTGTGACATGTATCCACTGTGGGTGTAGTGAAATGAAGTTGCCCACTAGTCCCCTTAGTCAGGACTGGTGACACACCTCTCATCCCAGCAGGTTGAGGCTGAAGCAGGAGAGTCACAGCATACAGGTCAGCCTGGAATACAGTTAGTTCAAGGCCATTCTGAGAAATTACTAAGATCCTAAGATCCTAATGAAAGGACTAGGGTCTTGTGTTTCGTCCTGAGTGCCACAGGAAAGGGAAAAGGTGAGGCTTAGGAATGTAGCTCAGTGGTTGAGTGCTTGCCTAGCACGCCTGAGGCCCTAGGCCCAGCCCTCAATACAGCAAACTAAAAAATTCAAAATCCTGCTTCCTCTTAACTGAGACTTCAGTTTCCACGCCTTTAAATACCCACAGTATTCTATGAAACATTCCAGAAACAATCTATGTGTTTTAAATTGTGTGCCATTCTGAATGGTGTGACGTAGTCTTGTACCATCTGTCTTGATGGGAAATGAATCATCTGTTTGTCCAGGGTATCCATGTTGTATATGCTACCCACCCAGCTGTCATTCACTAGTTGTCCCATTTGTCAAATTGACTGTTGCAGTACCTGTGTTCAGGTGACCTTATTTTACCTAATCATGGCACAAAGTGCCAGAGCAATGATGCTGCCTGTTAATTTTATTTTGGTATATTATTACAATTGTTCCATTTTATTATTATATATTATTGCATATCTCTTACTGCTTTGATTTATAAATTATCCTAGTCATGCATGTATAGAAAAAAAATGTAGCAGATACAGGGGATAGTATTTTTGAATGTTTTAAGTGTCCCTTTGCAACATTGGAATATACTCCTACCCTGCACATTAATGCTTATTTGGAACACGAAGTGGCGATTTTTGTGGTAGCTGTTGTTATTGGGATGCTGTAGTTTACATGTGAAATGTCCCCCCAAAACTCATGTGTTTGTACACTTCATCCCCCGCTGGTGGTTTTGTTCGAGGCGGAAGTGGTTCATTAAGAACCTTGACATTTTTTAGTTTAGCCATACTGGTATTGGGTGCAGTGGGAAGCATTGTTTGTTTGATGCAGACCAGGGACTAGAGAGACAGTGGTGGCCCAGGCGTCCTTATCTGCCCTGGGTGGTACCAGTTTACAGACACTTCACTTTGTAACAGCTCCGTGGGTCTCGCTTCCCTTTGCAGATCGCTGACTTTGGGCTCTCCAACCTGTACCAGAAGGACAAGTACTTACAGACGTTTTGTGGGAGCCCGCTCTACGCATCTCCTGAGATTGTCAATGGGAGACCTTACCGAGGGCCGGAGGTGAGCAGCCTGCAGGTGTACGGGATGGAATGGAAAGCTGCAGGGAGAGGAAGAAGGGAGTCAAGAACTAGATCTTGGAAAGTTCTTAAAACCCCCACAGACCAAACAAAGAAAACTTGCCATTGTTTGATTTCAGGAACGTTAATACAGGCCCCGGAGAAGATGTGGGAAAACCTTAAGAGAATCCTAAAAGAGCAGGATGCCTTTCCTATAAAGATGCCTGTTCCACTGGACGGCAGCTGCTTAGGAGTTCTTGATTTTTTTTTTTAGATTTTTCCAAGGTAACATTTTTAGAAATAGTTGATATCATCTGAAAATAATTGAAATCAAGTTAGTAAAGGGCAAGTTATGCATACTGTGACACACACACACACACTCACACACTTCTTGCCAATTTATAATTATTTTGTGACACCTTCCAATGTCATTATTAACATATTATTTGTAATAACCACATAATATCTTGCTTTAGCATATAATATTATATATTTAATAATTTCCCTGCCTTTAGATGCTTAATTTTCCCCTATTGTATCAAAATAAAGAGAACAAAGAAAACTGTTATCGGTGTCTATCTCTTTTGCCCATATTTAGTAGTGTGTATGTTTAAGGAAATAAATTTTAGTGGCATCTTCTCTTTCAAGAGAAATACCTTTTGTATTTTGACATGCCTTAGAAGGGCTCTCATGGTCACTGTCAGAGACACATCTGCTTAGCCTGCTTTCAGTTGCTCTAATAAACACCACGATCAAAAGCAGCAGCTGGGGGAGAGCAGATTTAATTCATCTTACAGCACACAGTCCATCACGAAGGGAAGTCAGGGCAGGAAGTCAGGGCAGGAACTCAAGGCAGGAACCCGGAGGCAGGAACTGAAGCAGAGACCGTGGAAGAACCGTTTCCGGGATTGCCCTGCATGGCTCACTTAGCCTTGTATAACCCAGGACCGCCTTCCAGGGTTGACTCTGCCCCCAGGGGACGGGCCTTCCCATGTCTGATTAACCAAGAACGTGCCCACAGACTGGTCTATAGGCCGTTCTGATGGAGGCCTTTTTCTCAGTTGAGGCCCCCTCTTCCCAGGTGACCCTGGCTTGTGTCAAATCGACAGAAATCAGCCAGCGCAGCGTCTGTGGAACTATGAGTTAGTAACTTTTCTTGTCGGATGGTGAGCCTCCCCTTGTGGAGGTTCACCCAGCCCTTAGCCTTTAAATAGCAGTTGCTTGGTGTGTAGAAACGCTTTCTTCCTAATGTTTATCCGTCTGAGAGTGTTCTGGTGGCTGGGCTGGGATAAAGGGGAGAATGCCAAGAATCACCAGCAATTAAAGTGAAGAGAAGGTCTTCAAAACTAAAATATAAGAGATGAACATAGGGTTCAGTTTAGAAAAATGTTAAAACAGGCCCGTAAATTTGTTGTTGGATGCTTCTTTGGTCGTTGGTGGTTGGTGTCTGAGGTACGGAGCTGGCACTCAGGTCTGGTCAGCAAACATGCTTTATTTGGCCACATTCATCTCCCTTAAAAAAAAAAAAAAAAAAAAGAACAAACATTTAATAGCTGAGAGATTCCCCAGAAAAGTCCTATTTCTGACTTCTCTATAAAAACCAAACCCTCTGGCAGTGCTGGGTGTACATTTGTGCGCGGTAGTATAAGCCGTGAAGAAACTGCCTGCCTGAGATGGGTGAATGCATGCTACACTTTGTCTCTGTCCCCAACTTTCCCCATTTACACCCCGAGTTTTTTCTTGCTTTTGTGTGTGTTTATTGTCTGCCTGGCTCTGGCAGGGTTTGACTTTGGAACCCTTGAGCCCTCTGAGGTGGTGAAGGGAGGATCCGATTCTTGGGTTAGGCGCCTCCATTACCTGGAAGGGGCTTTTCTGGGGAAGCCATTTAGCGATCTCTTTTTTTTTTTCTATTCTCATTTTTCAAATTGAGCTAGAAGTATTCTAGACCCTGCCTGCCTCAGGGAATCGTTATGAGAACCAGGGACAGTTCCCTACTTCAGACTATTCTTAAACAGGGTGGGCTTGCATTCTCTTGTTGGGCTGTGGTGGGAACCTGCCTTCTAAGTGCTAAATCCCGCTCCTGGGGGTACAGTGGGTGGCCAGTGGTTTGGAAAGCATCTGGGGTCTGCGTCCTAGCTCCTATGTGTCCTGTCTCTCTGCTCCAGGTGGACAGCTGGGCCCTGGGTGTCTTGCTTTACACTCTCATTTATGGAACGATGCCCTTCGATGGTTTTGATCACAAAAACCTCATTCGACAGATCAGCAGCGGAGAATACCGGGAACCCACGCAGCCCTCAGGTGTGTGTCCTGTGGAGGTCAGGGGTCGAGGGGACAGTACTTGGTTTATCTGCCCAAGCTCACACACACGTTCTTGGTTTATAAGGCATCTCCTGCTATTTCCCATTCTTCTTTCATAATAGTTTCTGGAAAAGCTGGCTTTTTAGGGTTGCCCAACTGCCCCAAGTGAGGTGTTCAGAGCAGCTATTCTTTAGATTGGCCCAGGAGCCCTTCTTGCTTCTACATTCTGTATAAAACATGGCAAGCCAGTTCTCCACCATAAATTAAAGCTTTGGAAAGGCTTTCTATTCCCTGAAGTCCCTCATAGGTCATGTAAACATAAAACCCCCACCCCTACCGGTAAGGGCCACAAGGGTGACCCTTCCTCCCACATTTTCACCCCCATGTCCGCTGCCTAAGCTCTGGCTCACAGATGCTGTTACGTCATTTCTTCTCACACAGCAACCATGCTACACCCTAAAACAAACCTAAATGTTTAAACGACACCATGGACTCCTGTCTGTCAGTCCTTCGGGTGGGGTAGTATGGTTCTGGCTTCACCTGGGGTCTCTGTACCCACTTTCAGCCATCTGGGAGTTGGGGCTGCTGCTGGGGCTGTGTGTCCCTTACCTCTGGGCCTGTCTGTGTGGGCTCTGACTCTTGAGGTGCCTCCCTATGGCTGGTCATTCCGGAACAGAGCCTGGATCCCTCACTGTCCAGCTGAGGGCTCTGAAGGTGGAGAAGGTGTCAGGCGTTCCTATTAATTGTGCTTAGCAATGGGCTCTTGTTACCACCGGGGCTTTTTTGTTGGTCAGAAAGTTCTATGTCTTCATGGGAGAGCACCAGGTGCACACAAGAGTGTGGGCAGGTGGCCAGCACAGAATGTGGTTAACAGTTTAATGTACACACCGTTTTTTTAATTATCCACACTTGTTTTATAAAATTGTTACAAACACAAAACGAGTGCCTGTTGAACCTTTCCTGGTTGCTAGGGGACACAGGCTTAGCTTTAAGGCCCCGAGCCTGGTAAGGACTTTTGTCTTTATCAGTATGTAACATTTTTTTTTGCTATATTTTTGTTTAGGAACATGTCATTTAGTATGCATCTGTTAACCTCAAATTCAGTGGCCAATGGCACCTTTACTCATGTCTGAATGAAGTTTATCTACCACACATGTTTTCTCCATCATGGTCTTCTTGCATTTGAGGACAGTATACAGAACTTCTGCCTTGTGTGTGTGTGGGGGGGGGGCACATTTTAAATGGCAGATTTCTATCAGGAAGAACAAAAACGTGACAAACCCAGCACTAAGCAAAAGGAGAAAGGGCTGCATGTTTCCAGCCTGAGAGCAGCAGCCAGAGCGCCAGGCAAGCCTGCTTCAGAGCCCGGGACGTCACTGCTCTGTGCACACAGGGTGCCTGCACAAGAGCTCTGGGCGTTGGCTTGGGCCTCGCCAACAGATTCAGGTCAATTTGCCAGTGTAGAAAGATGAGGACTAACATGGGTGGTAGGTAGGTAAGTGGTAGACAGATGAGGGTGGGGGAGGAAGAGGGAGGGAGGGAGGAAGAGAGGGAGAGAGGGAGATAGAGGATAGACAGACTGACAGACAGACGTGACTTCTGTGGTGCTGATCTTTTACTCACTAACTGGTACCAGTAAACTTCCTGGAACTCCTTACCGAGTGGTTGATCACTCTGTCCCTTCTCAGGACTGTCGATCACTCCATCCCCATTGCTAGGCTCTGCCAGCCTCTTATCAGCCTTTAGACATGGCTGAGGGGAGGAGGCAGCCTCCCAGGGTAAAACTCAGTGCCAGGTGAGGCTCAGGGCACAGCTTGATCCTGAAAGTTTATCAGCTGTGAGGTTGGCTCCTGTGGCTTCCTCAGCATCCTTGGGGGCCTTTCCCCTATATCCCTGGCAATAGAATTTACAAAGGGACTTCTTTTTTTGAAGAAAGGCTGTGGCCACCTGGGTAGCAGATAAAGATCAGCCCTCCCTCGGTTTGGTGGATACCAATAGGGCTTATGTCAGCCACAGGAGGTGAGCTCACTGGGTGTGCCTCTCAGATCCTGGCTAAGACCTTGGGAGTGGGGCCAGCCATGGGTGAAGCTGTTCTCCCTGCCCAGGTGTGTCAGGTAAGAGCCACACCTGGCACAGGTGAGCTTCTGTCTCTCCCTCCATCCTCTGCCTCCAGCACCTTTTCCAGGTGACTGAGGACTGTGTGTTTACATGTACCCATCTCTGGAAGGCTTCTGGTGAACACCTGCTTTTTGTTTTGGTAAGAATGATACTGACCAAAGCTGTAGTGAGATTGAGTTTGAATTCTTTCCCAATTACCTGGCCTTTTGGACTTGATGCAGATCTGGGGTGACAGAGAGATCAGTAGTTCCAGGACATTTCTTCAACATGTGGAAAAGCAGGTGGTAGGCATGAAAACATGAGTGTGGTCCTAAGAACTCACCCCCAAATACCCGGCATGATAACGCGCAATTAGGATCTGCCGCTGGTAAGTTATAAATAGACGGGCCCCTGGGGTTGGCTGATCAGCCAGCCAGGCCTACTCGGTGAGGTCCAGGCCAGCGGGAGACCCCATCTTAAAAGAAAAGGGCTGATGGGCTTGAGGAAGGGTTTCCAGAAGTTGTCCTCTGGTCTCCACATACACACAGATGTATGCACCAGCACACACGTGCACCTGACGCATGGGAAGATGTACCACAGAAGGAAAAGGAAAACAAGTCAGGATGGGACCTCTCTGTGGCTGTGGCCCTGAGCCTTGGTTAAGTTTGTGTCGTGTGGTGTAAGGGCTGGCTTCCTGCTTCAGCATGAGGCTGGCACACTCCACATGGATCCTTTTTTTTTTTTTTTTTGCTTGAAGTGTGCACGTCTCTGTAACCACTCATGGAGAATCCCCTGCGGAAAGCTCCCACGGACAGCCTGATGGTTTTTGTCTTTCACTCCTTAGATGCCCGAGGACTCATTCGGTGGATGCTCATGGTAAACCCGGACCGCAGGGCCACCATCGAGGACATTGCCAACCACTGGTGGGTGAACTGGGGCTACAAGAGCAGCGTCTGTGACTGCGATGCCCTCACCGACTCCGAGTCGCCACTCTTGGCACGGATCATTGACTGGCACCATCGTTCCGCCAGCCTGCAGGCTGAGGCTGAAGCCAAGATGAAGGGCCTGGCCAAACCCGGAGCCTCTGAGGTTGTGCTGGAGCGGCAGCGGTCGCTGAAGAAGTCCAAAAAGGAAAATGACTTTCCCCCGCCTGGCCAGGACGCCGTGCCGGAAAGCCCATCCAAGCTGAGTCCCAAGCGGCCCAAGGGGATTCTGAAGAAACGGAGCAACAGCGAGCACCGCTCCCACAGCACCGGCTTCATCGAAGGCATCGTGGGCCCCACCTTACCGTCTCCTTTCAAAATGGAGCAAGATTTGTGCCGGACTGGCATCCCTCTCCCCAGTTCCCCCGAGGCAGAGATGCCAGGGAAGCTCAGCCTCAAACAGTCAGCCACGATGCCCAAGAAAGGCATCTTGAAAAAGACCCAGCAGAGGGAATCTGGTTATTATTCATCCCCGGAGCGCAGCGAGTCTTCAGAGCTGCTGGACAGTAACGACGTCATCATCGGCAGTGGCCTCTCTTCCCCTTCCTCGGAGGCAGCCCGGGGGACTTCCCACAGCCTGTCCTGCCGGAGGAAGGGCATCTTGAAACACAGCAGCAGGTACTCTGATGGTGCCACAGACCCTGCCCTCGCCGGCCCCGAAATGCCCACACTGGAATCCTTGTCAGCTCCTGGTGTCCCCCCTGACGGCGTCTCCCGGAGCTACAGCCGCCCGTCCAGTGTCATCAGCGATGACAGTGTCCTGTCCAGTGACTCTTTTGACTTGTTAGATCTCCAGGAGAATCGTCCCGCCCGCCAGCGCATCCGCAGCTGCGTCTCTGCTGAAAATTTCCTCCAGCTTCAGGACTTTGAGACCTCCCACAGCCGGCCCCGGCCCCAGCACCTGAAGCGGTACCGGAACCGGCTGGCAGACAGTAGCTTCTCCCTCCTCACTGATATGGACGATGTGACTCAGGTGTATAAAAAAGCCCTGGAGATCTGCAGCAAGCTCAACTAGCCCCTCAGGGCACAGAGGATGGGATGGGTGGGCGGGCGGGTCTAAGGGAGGTGGGGAACAGAACTCAGCTTCAGGCTGGTTACCTCTTTGCTGGCCATGGCAATGGACTGGAAAAGGACTGATAACTGGTAAGGTCTGGCCCGGCCAGTGTTCGCAGCCTTGAGTCTGCACCTAAAAGGGATGGAAATGGTTCTTTACCAGTTCAGAATGTGGATCCTAACTGGCATTCCCATATGGCATCTCACATAGGCTTGGCTCTCCAGGGAAGGCGATGTTGCCAGCGTGAAGTGGGAGGGGGGCATTATGTGGAAGGGGGTGTTTCCCTAGAAGTCTTCTAGGCATTTCTGGAGAAGGGGCAGGAAGACTGAGACCGTCTGCTTTGGGTGACTACATTAGCAAGCCTGGTCTGACTACATAGGGGCTAGCAAGATTTCAGCACCCTGAGCTTGACTTGGTCAAGTCAGTGTCTGTCCTGTGTGCTGGTTTGAGTAGCCTTGGCACAGCACAGGGTGCTGTGACTGAGTACCGGTAACTGCCATGGGGTCAGGAATGGCGATAACAGCTCTCCCGCCAGGACTGAGCCCTGGGAGTCAGGTTACAGAGCCCTGTGGTGCCGGCTGACCCCTTCATGGTCGACCATGGCATTTGTTGATTTGCTCCTGGACCTTGAGTAGAAGACAGAGGGACACTTTGCTAAGGACATAGGCAGGTGGTGGTAAGTCTTTGACTTCCTGGGATCTCCTTCCTCTTTCCTGCCTGGTTCTTCAGCATAACTTGAAAGTGGGCGAAGAGAAGGATGGTAGTGTGAGAGGCCAGGGCGTCGTGTCTGGCAGGGCGAAGAGCTGCTGTGGCTTTTGCACGGTTTGATGGAGGGTGAGGCATGCCAGCCGGGGCAACTCACCACTTTCTTAAATGTCTTGGTATTGACTGGAACACGCGCCTCTTGGCTTCTCACCTGCATGGATGTTTTAATTGGATGTGATGTGGTCAGGGCCTCCAGAGGATTACTGGTTCAGCTGCGGGCTCTGTCCATCCAGAAGTGTGGAGCCTTAACAGTACATGTGTTGCTTTTAGGGAGCTAGGGTGTAGATGGGCATGTGAATGTGGAAGGTGTGGATTGATTGAAGGTTCTTGTCTCCTCTATGCTAAGCATTCTGGCTCTGCTCTCCTGCGCTGTGGGGAGTAGACAAGTTCCATCCATCCCCGGAACAAGATGTTGAAAGAGGAGAGTGTTGGGGGAAGCGTAGGGACATGTCTTCAGTTGTCATCCAGATGGCTCTGGAGGAGGCAGAGAAGAGGTGTGACAGGATGCTTCAAAATGTTCAAGCTAGTTATCTAATCTCCAGACACTAAGATTCCAGGTGACGTCATCCCCACAGTCAGCATCCTGGTGATACTGGGGTTGAAATGGTCTTTTTGCGCTGACCTTGGAATCCACTGGCTTGGGCAAATTAGAATCCTATTCTAAGGTGACTGCCTTCTGATAGCCTCTCGGAGAGGAGGTGGAGGAGGACGACCCAGAGTCTGCCACAGCACTGAGAACGTTGTCAGGAAGATGCTGCCCTGCTTTTCCAGGGCTGTTCTGCATCTCTGTGTACCACCCACTCCGGCTTTAGGCCTGTGCCTTTCTTTGGGTTGAGCTGAGCAGGGTATTTTGGGAAGCTGCTTGGATTCCTTTCTCTCAGTTCCACCCCCTTCCTGAACTCTGGTATGAGCCAAAAGGGAGAAAAATACAGGTAGAGAATTGGGTGTGTGGGCTTGGGGCTGCATAGACGGCAGCATGCAGCTTCTGACCCCATCCCCTCGCCTCCTTCAGTGAACATCCCTGCTTCTTCACTGCTGGCCCTGAGCATGCAGCCGGGCTCAGGTCTCAGGTATGGCGGCCATTGCTGGTTGGTGGGATGGTCTGGTTAGTATTTCCCATCATTCTGGTGACTCCATTAGGAAACCCATTCTCCTCTGCCTTCCCTCTTCCCGGTCACCAGAATGTTCAAAGATAAAGGAAAAGCAGGTTTCCCACCCAGAACAGAGGCTCTGGTGTGTCCTCCGTTCCGGGACACTCTGAATGGAGTTCAGGACTGCTGTAAGATCTGGGGGTCTCAGGCCCACGCGGTGGTGTGAGAGCTGCTTCCTATATGTGGAGGCTGGAGAGTTGGGTGGATGGTTTCCCAAGGCCAGGCTCGGTCCTGCCGTCTGCTCCTCAGTCAGATGCCGACTGTCCCTGCAAGGAAGAGTTAGAACAGAGTAGACCCCTAACAAGCAGCTTCCCAATGAAGTCCTGTTACCTACAAGCTGATCCCCAGCCAAAGATGGTATGCTGAATTCACTTTCCTGGGGTCACTAGTGAGAGACATGTTGATGGCCCCCACGGGCAGACCGGGAGATGGCTGTCAGGCCTCCTGGTCCTTCCTTTGCTTCCCGGGTCCTCTTGCGGTCTTCGTTTACACACCTGCCAAAGGGGTGGGATTGTACTTCGTTTTACAGGTAAACTTCAAGGCACAATCAGTTTTTAGGAAAGTGCTTCAGGACCCTAGGCAACATGACTAAATTTCCTCTGAATCTGGTCTCTGTGACCAGGCACTCCTTATCACAGGAGCGCTCTGCAGGGTGAAATTCGGGTGGGGTGCGCCCAGGCCTGCCGTCTTGAGAACAAATGTGAACGGTGTACTGACTGCTTGCCGCCAAACTGGAAACGTTCTGTGGGGTTTACTGGCATGGTATCATTCCTAGGAAGAAGAAGAAAAAAAAAAAAAAAGGAAAAAAAAAAAGGAAAGGAATGGAGAGCGAGAAAACTTGACTGCACATTTTTTTAAAATTCATGTTGTGACTTTTATTTAATTTCTATATTTTTTGGTAATAAAAAGTTGACTTTAATTTGAACTTGTCTTTTATTTATTGGTCTAAAAGGCATTTCAAAGGTATTATAATAATATATTGGTGTAATTTAATTGGTGCAGCATGCTTTTATGGCTCCAGTCAAAATCGGTCTTCACTTATTTGACTGGTTTGAGAACAGCCTACAGGGAAAATAAAATAAAAGCTGGCTAATTACCCAAAGTGTTCATTTTTTATTGGAATCTGACTTTTGTCATTTTTTTGTTTCTGTTTTTATTTTTAAATTAAATAAATTGCAATGAACTGAACCAGGGCCTTGTTTTGCTCGTTGTCTTTCGTTACTCAAATGTCACAGTGGCACAGGTGCCCGAAGCCGACCCGTGCTGGGCTGAGCCCCCAGGGCTGTGGCTGTCACTGCACTGGAACTAAGGCCTGCCATGGGACCTGAGCTAACTGTGCTTGCTTCTCTGTGTCTCCTAGGGCGTGTGTGCATGTGCAGGAGTGTGGGTGCATGTGTGTGTGCAGGAGTGTGTGCAGGAGTGTGTGTGCATGTGTGTGTGCAGGAGTGTGTGTGCTTGTGTGTGTGCCGGAGTGTGTGCATGTGTGTGTGCATGTGCGCTCGTGTGAGGGCCGGAGGATGACCTCGGGCTGCTGTTCCTCCAGCGCTTTCTCCCTTGCTCTCTTGAAGCGGGGTCTCTCGCTGACCCAGGGATTGTCAGGTAGCTAACGTTGACTGGACAATGAGTCTCCACTCCAGGCTCTGCACGTCACAGCTGTGGTCATCTGTGTTCCTCACCAGAAAAGTGACTTTGCAGAGCAATGGCTGGTGCATGCTTTGCTTTTTTGCTTTTCAGATGCCCTTGGAGGAATTCAGGTGTGGCCGTCACCTTTACATTTCTCCTCTCTGGTCATGCAGCACCCCCACTCCTGGTAGATTTCACATTTTAGCCCTTCCATCTGGGATGGAGGTTCACCAAGGGCTGACAGCCATGCTGTTCCCTCGCCATGCTCCAGCTTCCCATCCCACTCTCTGGGGCCAAGGTCAATGGGCCGCTGTTTCTAAGGGGATGGGCCACTGCCCTGCCTATGGTGTCTGGTGATACTGTTAGCATGATGTCTTCCATGAACAAACACTACCCCTGGGCCCCTACCTACAGCTCTTGGAAAGAGATGTCTTATAGGGCAAAACTGAGGATTTCTTGGATCCCGGCCATATCAAATGACATAAAGTTCAGCATAGAACATCATTCCATCTAAGAAAAGTCTGGCTTTACAGAGAAATGAGAATGGATACTCATTCCTGACCAGGGAGAGCCTCAGCTCTGACGAACAGTACAGGATGCCGAGTTAAATTTAATCTCCAGATAAACACCAGGATAATTTTTAGTGTGTGCCTCATGTGATATTTGGGCCATATTTATGTCTTTAAAAACATGTCCCCTGGAATCCCAGTGTACCTGAGCATCCTGTATTTTACTGGATGGGACTTAGATTGGCTAAACTCAGTGGTTGCTGGATATCATCAAGGTGGGTGATAGGCTTCTGCCTGTCAGATTTAGAGTGTCCTGTTGCCTCTTGTCTTCCTTATTACTGTGACAAATCACCATGACCAAGTCACCATGGCCGAGAGCGTGGTGGCAGGAAGGCAGGCACAGTGCTAGAGCACTGGCTGAGGCGGGCCCACCTGGAGCACTGGCTGAGGCAGGCACACCCGGAGCACTGGCTGAGGCGGGCCCACCCGGAGCACTGGCTGAGGCGGGCACACCTGGAGCACTGGCTGAGGTGGGCACACCTGGAGCACTAGCTGAGGCGGGCACACCTGGAGCACTGGCTGAGGCGGGCACACCTGGAGCACTGGCTGAGGCGGGCACAGTGCCGGAGCACTAGCCAAGTGCTTACGTCTGATCTGAAAGTTGCATGTAGAGAGCAAAACTGGGCCAGGTGTGGGCACGTGAAGCCTTAAAATCCCACCCTAGAGACACGTCTTCCCCAAGAAGGCCACACCTCCTTATCCTTCCCAAACAGTTCTACAAACTGGGGACCAAACATTCAAACATGTGAGCCTGTTTGGGCCATTTTCATCCAAAACAACACACCTCACAGGTCAGGCTCCAGCAGAAAGAATTCCACTTCTAGGCTGGACATGTTAACTGTTTTTTCAACTGTTTAATGGCTTGCTTGATTTCTTCCTTCCTCCCTCCCTCCCCTCCCTCCTTCCTGTCTTTCTCTCTCTCTTTTTCTTTCTTTCTTTCTTTCTTTCTTTCTTTCTTTCTTTCTTTCTTTCTTTCTTTCTTTCTTTCTTTCTTTCTTTCTGTCTTTCTTTCTTCTTTGATTCATTGATTTACTTATCTATTGTGTGTGTGTGTGTGTGTGTGTGTATATGTGCACATGTTTGCATGTATGTGTAAAAAACAGGATAGTCTTGGGGCCTCAAGTACCACCCTCCTTAGTTTTTGAGACAAAGGCCTCTTTAGACTAAGCTGCTGGCCAGTGAGCCCCAGGGGTCCCCTTGTCTCCACCTCCTCCATGCTGGGATTACAAACACGTTATCACACCTGGCTTTTTTCAATGTGGATTCTGGCATTTGAATTTAGGTCCTCTATTTGCAAGATAAGCATCATACCACCTGAGCCATCTCTCCAGCTGCTAATGGCTTTATTGATAGCATTCTTGCTGTAAAGAAAAGTGAGAGAATTCTTAAGAAGTTATACTGAGTATGAAACTCCATGGGCAGGCAACAATGGACCCTTCTTTATGGAGCAACATTCATTGGCTTTTACTCATCTCTTCTTCGTTTAAGATATTTTTTTTTAGTGATCCTGCAGATAGTTTAGCAATACCTAGGGCGTGATGAGTATGAAGGATGGGAAGGCACACTACTACTTCACAAGCTCTTCGTTAGTATTAGCCGTACTACACCCCAGTCCTTCAGTGAGTTTTAGTGTATTTGCCCTGCTGATTCTCGCTGCCATCCCTGCCTCCATTAACAAATGGCAGACATTGCAGAGGAAGGGACGAGGCTGAAATTTACTTAAAGTAGGACCTTTTGGAAATATGTAAGTCTGCACTCACACAGAAGGAATGCTGGGTTCCATAAAACCTTGCAGAAGAAGAAAAAAAGAGCTGGCCACTGTAAGTGTGGACGTTCCTATTTATTCCATACAGGGCACAGTAGATGATGCAAAGACCTCGGGGACTTCAAAAACATTCAAGGATTGATTTCTGCCCCATTGGCATAGGACAGTCATGGGCAAGGGAGTGTACTGTTTGTTTAAACATATGTGTCCACATTCTAACAAGGACTGGCTGTGATCATTTATGACCTTGTATTTCCTTAATTACAAATGACTGCACCCTTCAACAGGTGGTCCCCAGACATGACACATGCTGTGATGTGCAATTTTAAAAGAGAATATGTTTCTGCTGCAGAGATGGACTGCCACTTACTGAAATTTATGGAAAAGATGTTTTTAATCCACAGGATCATGCAAGGCTCTGGGCATGGACATGCAATGGCTGTGATGCTATTCGTGAAGAGCAGGGTCTACGCAATCAGGTTTTCCTGTGACTAGACCTGCCCCATGCCAGCACAGCTGTCTGGTTCCAGCAGAGAATCATGCAAGAAGTCAGCAGTTATTTTTATTTTAAGGTTCCAATGATTACTTTCCTCTTGATGAAAAAAATACACTGCCCATGAATATTAGTCTTCCAGAGTGGTGGTCCAATCCTCGGCAGAGCAATTTAAGAGGGAATTGTGTATTGTAACTCAGAGTTCCCATCAGTCATAGTGGAGAGGGTGTTGGCCCCTTGTAGACAGGAAGCAGAGAGGAGAGAAAAGGACCAAGGATTGGGGATAACCTTCAAAGGCATGCCTCCCATTGACCTACTTCCTCTTGCTAGGCCCACCTCCCAAAGTTTCTACCTCCTCCAATAGTGCCATCTCAGCCGGGGAGTCACCATTCAACACAAGCCTGGGGCAGGTTAGGGGATCATTTAATACTCATAACAGCATCTCTCTCAAGCTAGGAATATTGACTGACTAGTTCCTCCCTGACATGTCAGGGGCTTGATGTAATAAGCTACTGGCTGTCCCTCTCTGGCCAGCACAGGTTGGGCAGTTGTCCCTTCTCGCCCTCTCCATGCTAAAGTTCTTGCATCCTGTGGCTTTGGCATCCCAGGCATCTTCATTCCTGATGGTACAAATGAGAGAGACCAGGGATGAGAACCTGTAAACAGCAGGCCTAGATCCATGCTTTGGGTCCACATCCCATTGGTCAGAACCCAGTCACCCGACCCCAACCTGCCATCATGGGTAGTGTTGGAGTATCTAGTAGCAGAAAGTAAAATGGGGTCAGATGAACTCTTGGCAACATTTCCATTACGTCTTGTTTCTGCTTCCTGTGAGGAGCTCCAGCATGAAGAAAAAGAATTATAACTAACTAATATTAACCAAGAGACTATGAAGTAGTCTGTGTTCTCATCCTTCATATCTATCATCTTTTAATGCCTCTCATGCTCCTTTATCTCCATTATCACAGAGGAGGAAACTGTTTTAGGAAAAAATGCAATGACTTGCCCAAGTCACCCAACTGTGAAATATGAAGCTGGATTCAAATATGGGCCCGGCTGCATAGCTTCTGAGCTGGCTGTGTTTGCTCTGTTGACCACTTACAATGATCCTTCTGAAACTCAGACTCCTCACCATCTTATTCGTGTACACAGTATCTCCCTGCACGAGCCCAGTAGACATCATTAGAAAGGAAGACACAGGCTACAGCCAGTTATTGTTCAAACCAATAGGAAGAAGAGAGCAACCCCGCCCAGGTCCCCATTGACGGCAAGTGCTAGAATATCCAGTCTCAACAGATGAGAAACATAAGATGAGTCATGTACCCTAACTCTTCTAGTGTGGAATGGGATAGAGGGATTCAGCTTTCTTTTTGCTGAGTTGCTCAGAATTCCAGAGAGGAGACAGGAGGCCTTTAGTGGCCAGGTGCAATTCACAGCTGTCGGTACTCACATGCTAACAGGGTTCCATGTGATGTTTCCTGTGTTGCTGGGCCTCAGGAAGTCCCTGGAGCCTTCTAGAGGCCCCAGAGCTCACAGCAAACTGCCTGCAATCATATAGAAAGCCAGGGCTGTGCTTCACAGACCTGCCGGGGGTCTAGTACTGCAAAAGGAACGTCTGTCATACCGACATCAGGGCAGAGTGATGTCTTCAAAGCCATGGGGTGGAGTTGGAGGCAGCACAGACATTCCCTTCAGTCATATCTCACTGTCAGATGAAACTGGGCCTAGAGGACACCGCATTTTAGAGGCAGCTAAAGAAAAGGGGGCTTCAAAAATTAGCTACCCCAAGAATGTTCTGCACATTGGAATTTGTGAATCACTGAAGCTGAAAAACATCTGATTCAGCAATGCCTAGGGCATTCCAGAAGCTGCAGCCATCAGGCTTTGGAGCCCGGACAGAGCATGTGTGCAAAGCTGGAAGCCAGATGCAGACCTCGGAGCCAGCCAGCTGCTTTGCTCCAAAGAGTCCTGGTTGTGGGTTCAATCCCTGTGAAGTACAGATGGCCTCTGGAAGTGGGCCCTGCCTGCTGAACTGGCTTCTCAGACACATATGATGATGAAGTAAGGAGGTGGGAAATAAACTCCTTTTCTAGAGAAACAACCAATAAGATTGCAATCAGGCCCTCTAGAGATTCAAGATGGTTGATCATGACACCCATGAGGTCTTCCTGGCCTTGGACTTTCCTTTCTGGCTGATTTCCAGTGATCCTGCTTCAGATTCATTGTCAACCATAATGCTTGCAGCCAATCTCTGGAGCCTCCGTGCTCTGTTCCTACCCACTCCCGACTCACCAAACCATTTCTGCCTTTTCTTGGCCCTGAACAAGGTCTTATCTTTGTTCTCAGCCTCATGCCCATTCCTTGAATGTCGTTATGTGACTTTCTTAGTTAGCATAGACTTGAGACACTCAGCACTGGACAACATTTTCTGATCCAACGCCTCACTTGAGAATTATCCTTTCAAACTCAAGTCATGGCATGGGACCCAACATAGACACCAATGCTGAAGAAGAGTCAAGGGCACAAGCCTGTTCACAGGGGTGTGGGTGAGCCAGCCCCGAAGTTGTGAGCATGGGAGAGCTGTCCCTGTTACCCATCTGTCTTGTGGTGGGTGGCATGGATGGGGGAATGATGCCCTCCCCGCCCATCAACGCTTGAGGCAGGTAGGAAAGTTGGCCCTGTGGTCATAAGAGTGAGAGAGCCATCCTGACCCCCACCAGCTGCAACACTTGGGAAAACAGGCCCTGCACTTTGCCAGGGCAGCACAATAGAGCCAACCCTGTTTGTGGAGGTGTGGGTGAGCCAGCCCCGAAGTTGTGAGCATGCAAGAGCTGTCCCCACTACCCATCTGTCTTGTGGTGGCATGGACAGGGAAGAGTTGCCTCCCATCCCCCCAGTTGCCTGGAGCCTGTGGGAGAGCTGGCCCGGTGGTCATAAGAGCAGGAAAGCCAACCCTATTAGTATAGGTATAGGTGAGTCAGCCCTGAAGTGGTAAACCTGGAAGAGCTGTCCCCATTTCTCATCTGGCAGACCAACCCTACAGCTGCCCAGGCCCAGGGTTATGAGTTGGCCCGCCCCAACATCCACCCCCATCTATGATTTGCTGGGGCATGTAAAGGAACCGGTCCTGCAGACCCAAAGCTACAGGATCTCCATGCCACAGGGCAACAACAGGATGTCCTAGAAGAGTCCTAGTGAAGACCCAGTCGACAGTGTAGTAGAAAGCAGAGGCCTTGAACCAGACCAATGACGCTTTGCAATGAACATTTGAAAATAAAGATTCATGGGACAAAGGGGGTTACTGTGTGACCCACTGTGTCACACTGCAGCTTCCATGGTGAGATTTTTAATTTTTTCCCTTTTTTCTCTTAAATTTTGTTTTAATGGGGGGGGGGCGGGGGGGCAGGGGTGGAGGGCAGATGGGAAAGCACAGGGAAATGAATGGGATCAAGATATATGATGTAAAAGACACAGAGTAATTTTTCTCCTTTTTTTAATTAAGAGATTTTCTATTCATTTTATATTCCCCTGTCCTCCCTCCTCCTGCCCTCCAGCCTTCTCCCCCAATCCATCCCCATTCCCACCTCCTCCAAGGCAAGGTCTCCCCTGGGGATTCAGCTCAGCCTGGTACATTCAGTTGAGGAAGGTCCAATCCCCTCATCCCTGAACCAAGGCTGAGCAAAGTGTCTCAGCACAGGCACTAGGTTCCAAAAAGCCAGCTCATGTACTAGGGACAGGTCCCAGTCCCACTGCCTGGGTGCCCCCTATACAGTTCAAGCTAAACAACTGTCTCACTCATCCAGAGGGCCCGGTCCAGTTCCATGGGGGCTCCTCAGCTATTGGTCCACAGTTCATGTGTTTCCACTAGTTTGGCTAGTTGTCTATGTACTTTTTCCAATCATGGTCTCGATATCTCTTGCTCATAGAATCCCTCCTCTCTCTCATCGATTGGACTCCTGGAGCTCCGCCTGGGGCCTGGCCATGGATCTCTGCATCTGCTTCCATCAGTCACTGGATGAGATTTCTATCATGACAGTTAGGGTATTCAGCCATCTGATCACCAGAGTAGGTCAGCTCAGGCACCCTCTCGACCATTGCCAGTAGTCTATAGTGGAGTCATCTTTGTGGATTCCTGGGGACCTCCCTAGCACTCTGCTTCTCCCTATTCCCAAGGTGTCTTCAATTATCATGGTGTCTCTTTCCTTGTTCTCCCATTCTGTTTCTGATCCAGCTAGGACCTCCCGCTCCCCTAAGCTCTCATTCTCCAACCCTTGCCCTCCATTACCCCCCTCAACTCCCAGTGTGCTCCTGTAGATCTCATCCATTTCTCCATCACTGGGTGATCCCCGTGTCTTTCCTAGGGTCCTTCTTACTAGGTAGCCTCCCTGGAGTTGTGAATAGCAGTCTAGTCATCTTTGTTTTACATCTAGTATCCTCCTATGAGTGAGTACATACCATGTTTGTCTTTCTGAGTCTGGGTTACCTCACTCAGGATGATATTTTCTAGATCCATCCATTTGCCTGCAAACTTCATGATGTCATTGTTTTTCTCTGCTGAGTAGTACTCCATTGTGTATATGTACCACATTTTCTTTATCCATTCTTCAGTTGAAGGGCATCTAGGTTTAGGTTGTTTCCAGGTTCTGGCTATTACAAATAATGCTGCTATGAACACAGTTGAGCATGTGTCCTTGTGGTGTGATTGAGCATTCCTTGAGTATATGTCCAAGAGTGGTATAGCAGGGTCTTGAGGTAGATTGATTCCCAATTTTCTGAGAAACCACCATACTGATTTCCAAAGTAGCTGTACAGGTTTGTTTGTTTAAAGAGTCAAGGGCTCTCACGTATTCTGTTTGTGACCTTAATCTTTTGTTTACCCTTTATGGGCTCCGTTTCCTCATGTGTAAAGAGAGGGGCTGCACTGTGGCAATGATGTGTGGCGCTCACCAATTTCCGTGGTGTAAGTATCCGTGTCACAGCCGATTTCAATCCGACACCAAACAGGTGCAAAGGGTTCCGGGAGTCTGAAAATGGGCCATTGCATTTGAGCCTCCACAAATGCCAGGCCCGTGGGTTAGGGGTGCCGTATGGTGACAGAGTACGTTGGTGTGCCTCTGTCGCAAGACCCCTGAGAAGACCACCACAGAGCCGATACCTGATGCAAAACACACAGGGGTTTGTTGATAACAAGCAAGTCTGGGCTTGCTCCGTGTCCAACACTGGACACGGCGGGTGGAGGAGGACGGCCCTCAGCTCTCAGAGTGAGGGGTTTTTAAAGGGAAAAACCACAAGCAGAGTGGCACAAGCCTTTGCATCATATGATTGGGTGAGGGTTTGTAACCTTTGAATTTACTGGTTGGGGGTTGCAGTTATCATTTTTGGACAGGCCTGTCTTTGTCCTTGAGCTGCCGTGGAGGCTGACTGGCCTCACATCTCCTGACTCTGGGGGCTGACTCAGTGGCCCAGGTTCTGTTCTTGACTCATGCACGTGACTCTAAGTTGGTGAGGGGTCCCAGACAGTAAACAATTGGCTGAACGTTGAGCAGTCAGAGTACGTGCAGAAAGGGAGCTACTGCGAGGACTATGTCTTTTGTTCATGGCACCTCCCAGAAATTGCAAGCAACTTGCTCAAGTCTCAGGAAACTGAAATTGAGGCCTGATCTCTGAGAGAAGACTGAGCAGCCTGTTATGGCATCTGCTCCGTCCTCTCACTTGTATAGCGTGTGAGTTTAACTCTTAGCACTCCAAAATACAAAGTTTTCTAAGTGATGCAAACACACACAGAGAAATAGCTGCACCAGGCTGTTTGGGTTTTCACTGCTTAGGTGTAGTAGATATGTTCGGCAGTGCCGCTCTCTGTTGTTTGTGCCTTCAGAAACACTCTTGGTAGGAAAGACATCTTACCCCACTCTGTTAATTGATTCATTTTGTGAACACTCGTTGCATGCACTGTTATGGGTGCAGGAGACGCAGCGGCAGATAGAATGGTCAAGCCAGGTCTAAACCCTTTGCTCGGATGCTGAGATCAAGCCAAATGTCTTCGGGTTGCTTCTGAATCAATGACTTAGCATTTAGACTTCAGTTTTATGCCTCTTAGCTCTGCATGCGTTCTCTCAGGCTGAGCATGCTCCCTCATCTCCCTAGACTGCTGAGTAATGTTTTGTTGTTGTTGTTGTTGTAGTAATTGGTTTACAAATTTGGTGAGTATTTTTCTTGAATTTATTAAGCTAATTGTGACTTTTCTCCTTTACTATCTTAATGTGGTGACAGCCTTGTTTGATTTTTAAATATTAAACGCACCTTGTATTCCTAGCATAATTTTCACCTTATCCACGTCTACTGCTCTCTCTGTATATCTGAATTTTGAATTGCTGAAAATTTCGAAAGGGAATTTCCTTTCGGTTCTCATCTCCCTCTCCTTTCCTACTTCCTCCTCTTGGTTCCCCTTTCTGTCTTTCCATCCCCCTCATTCTTTCTCTGTGTGTCTTCACCTGGTTTTATTATCCACGTAACATTGATCATAAACTATCCCTTCTATTAGCTGAAGGCTTTGTGTAGGGCAGCTATCATTTCTTCATTCAATACCTGGCTTAGTTCAGCAGTTATGATGTCTCATACTGATTGATCAGAGACTCACATGGAGGCGATCCTCCAGGCTGTCTGTGAGGATTCATAGGTTAGGCTAGTCTCTGAGAGTGGCCGAGAGAGGTTTATTCTAGGTTAGCCCGCCTGCCAACTGGGCTGAATAATGAGAAAAACAAGCCGAGCACCCACGTCCTCTGTTCCCCAATGGTGGCTACAATGTGCATGGCCACTTCCTACACCTGCCCCCAAGGTCCTTCCGAAGCCTCTGCCAGACTTTTTGTTTTTGTTTTATCACAGCAATGAGATAAATAATATATCAGTGGAGGCTCCTAACTCGGAGCTTCTTTTATATAGGAGAATTTCAAATTAGGAGTTTCATTTCTTCATCCAATACATGGTTATTTAGATTTCAGCTTCTTGGGTTACTTTGGAAAAGTTATCTCTTTCAAGGAATTAGCCCACAGCACCCAGCTTAGCGTTTTTTTTTTTTTTTTTTTTTTTTTTTTTTTTTTTTTTGTGTGTGTGTGTGCTATTTGTTCCTAATAGCTCACCGTTTTTCTTTTTAAAATTTTATAGGATCCCTAGCAACGATCCTTCTTTTGCTCTTACTTTGCTGTCTTCTTATTCTCTCTTTTCCCACACTGTCTGTTCTCCCAACAGTTCATTGATTTTATTAAAATTTTCTCAAAGAATAAAGTTTTGGATGTATTTGTCTTTATGTTTTGTGATTTTTCGGGGATGATATTTGATTTTGGTCACTTTCCCCACTCACTTTAGGTTTAATTTGCCCTTTTTTTGCCTCAGATTCTTAAAAGCTTAAGTTGTGACTTTAGATTCTTTATTTTTTTTTCACATATTAACAATGAAAGCTGTGTATTCTGGTAAATAACTTCTAACACTACAGCTTACAACTTTTGTATGCTATTTTTTATTTTCAATTAATTAAATTTGTTAATAATCTCCCTGATTGGGTTATTTATAACTGTATAGCCTAACTAAAAACAAAACAAAACAACAAAACAAAAACAAAAACTTAGTGTTTTTTCCCCCAGATAACTCTCTACTTCTAATTTTATACTGTTTGACTGTAGTCAGAGAACACACATTTTATTTTTAATCCTTCTAGCTTCATGGAAACTGGCTTAATGCTTAATATCTGGACTAGCATGGTTGGCAGTCCATGTTCGGTAGGGAACATTCATGTGGTTTTGTATTGATTGTTCTACTCAGTGTTGATGAAGTCAAGCTGGCTGATAGCACCGCTCAGGACCACTGTAACTACAAATCTTGGCTTCGTCTATCAACACAGAGAAAACTTCCAGAAGCGCCTATTCCTGAGGATTTGCCACTTCTACTTCTGTCTAATCATAATTTTCTTGATGTACTCTGAAGCTCATTTGTTAGGAGCATAATTTATGATATTCATGTTGCCTTGTTGGTATAAGAACTTCAGCATTATGAAGTATCTTCTTTCCCTAAGAGTACTGCTTAGGATGAAATTAGATAATAGTGCAGCCCCTCTAGTGCTTATTATTAGTGTTACACTGACTGTTGTACTTGTTTATTTACATTTGATCTGAGTCTTTGTATTTAGAACAGGATTCTGTAGATGGTGCCTACTTGGGCACTGGCATTGCTTTTTATCCATCCGAAAGTGTGGTCACATGCTTTGCAGATGGAGGGGATGATACTGGAGATTAAAGGTTTGAGCCTGAATAAGGGTGGCAGGAAAACAAGAGAGAGGAGGGTGGGTGTCGGTTAACCCAAACTAAGAATGTACGAGAAAGCCTTATGGAAGCCCTCCACTTTGTAAACAAATTAAAATATGAGGTAAAAGAGGAGTCTGAACACAAGTACCCTGAATGGGCAGGCAACGCTTCCTCCAGAAGAAATGGGTTATTAAAGTCTAGATCTCACCAAGTTGACAATTGAGACGAACAAGATGGCTTTAGGCAGAGCCACCTGCACCCCTGCAAATGGCCCCAGAGAGTCAGAGTGGGAAGCAATGTGGCTTCTTAGGAAACGGTGCTGAAAGGGTTGCCCAGAGAAGGAAAGGCACGGATTCAAGCCACTTTGCTGGTAAGTCCACAGTCTGAATTTGAACTTAAGGGTTTCTGGTCCTAATTCTGTTCTGTCATCCAAGCATGCAGAGCTGCTTGGATGACCAAATGGTTTTTGTCTTCATTACTGCTGCCATCAATTAAGCATTCTGCATGTGCAACCCCTCCACAGAGCGTCAGGGTTTGTGTCCAAGGCCACTCGGATTTTTTGCGTGTCATCCAGATGTTTGCTGCCAACTTTGGGAATGATTTCTTCCCCATTGTGGCCGGCTGATTGGAGTGGAAGTCAACAAAGAAATCAGGCCAGCTACTGCCTGGAAGACCAAGGAATGACTAACAAAGACATGGAGATGTTCTCTGAAAGCTCTGCACAACATCTGGGCAACCAAGCTGGAAAGAAAGAAAGGGCTTTTGAGGAGAAGTAAGAATCAAATGATGGTCTGTTGGGAGGTTTATTGCTCCTGGCATGAGCAGGCCTGGAATTAGTGCTAGGTGGGTTAATGAAATCACTGCATTTCCTGCCTTCCCATGATTTTATTTCTAAGGCTGCAACTAGATAATAATTCAATAAAGCTGAAATGGCAGGAATGTCTGGTAGATTTTTTTAAGTGTTTGGAATAGTGTTCTTGGCTCATTAGGGTGACTCAGTTCCAGGACAGGGATAGAGTGAGGATGGAAGGCCAGCAGCAGCAGTATATAGTTTTTCTTTTGCAGCCTCTAATACTGCGGCACAGCCTACTCCTTTCGCCTTTATCCATGCGACTGTAAGAGAACTTATTGACAGCTTCCGAAGCGTAAGTCCTAGGAGACTTAGGCTTATCATCCTCCCATTTGAGAATGACAAGGGTTCGCTGTCTGCCCACTGAGGGCTGCATAACATAATGAGGAAGTTGACACCTCACTTAATGGTGTCTCTTTTCCTCTGGGTGTCATGAGAAACCTAGCTCTTTCCTTTGGGTATTGCTGGGATTGGTGCCATTTCCTTGGTTAGGGGCCCAAGGCCTATTTGATGGCTCCTCCTGGTCTATCTGAGTGTGGATATGTAGCGGGCAGGAAAGTGGGCTTCATACCAGCAGAACTTCAGTCCCTTTTACAACAGCACTTACTTACTGGATCTATATTACGTCCTCATTTAGCTCCGTGGTGACAGAAACGGGATGTTTTGTTTTTTTTAGTCAGTTTTTGCAGTTATGTATTATGTCCACAGCTGTGATGTTCTCAACACAGCATGGTGCTTGGGGTGGGAGGGACATCACCTGGCCAGAGCAGAGAGGTCTTCATCATCTTAATGCTCAGGTTTCTCCTTCTCCTGGATTCACATCTGGCCTAATGTTCATTAGTGCCAAGATCCAAACAGGGTCCATGAGTGACATTGGAATGAAGTAGAGGTGCCAGGGGAGACATTTACAATGCTCACCATCCTTTCCTGTCTCCCCCACTCTTCCTTTCTTCCCTTCTTCCTCACACCTTCCTTCTTTCCTTTTTTCCCCTCTAAATTTCCATGGGAATGAGGTCAACCTAGAGATGCTTCTGGTGGCAGATTTTATCTTCGAATGCCAAAAGAGATGAGTTACATGTGAAGTCCAAGAGAAAGTGAGTGGAAGGAAGGTCAGAAGGCAGCATGCCAGCGTCACTGTCCCTCTGAGTCCCCATCCCCAAAGCAAGAACCGAGGCTTCCTGGTGCAGACGGAAAGTCCCTTATTTGGATTCAATGTGTTGGATTTTGTTGTCTGTTGCCTTGCAGTGGATGGGTTCTTAACTGATGTGGTTTCTGAACACAACGTGAGATTAAGACTAACTCGGTGGTAATTAAGACAAGCTTGGCTTCTGATTTCATCCTGTCTGTGGTCCAAAAGGTCCATCACTTCACTGGTTGTACTGGTCAAAGTTCTTAGCTTCAAATGTTGGGAGACAATTCTGCATCCTTCCAAAAGAGACAGAAATTATTAAGGTTCATTATAAACACAGAGCAGCAGGACAAGTCATTAAAACTACATGCATAGAACCAAAACTCAGCTATAGAATTAGGTGGAGATCTTAGGGTCATTGCTAGTGGTCACAGACTTTGTCCCATGCACTGCCAACATGTGACAGAGTGGTGCTGAGGACCAAACATTAATGATGCACCTTTGTCAGGGCTGACTCTGAAAACTGGCCTTCAGAGAATGGACCTCATGTAGGATCTAAATTCCTGTCAGGGTTAGACAAGGCTTTGTCTGATTGGAGTAGATTTGAGCATGTGCCTGTACATCTGTGACAAAGTTTCCATAGTAACCTCTACCTTGTAGTAAGTATCCTAGGAAGGGGACTTCTTTAGACATGGGAAAGGCATCACAGGATCTGCACAGGATAAAAGCCACAATGGTGAATGTGGTAGGGAAGGCTAATTTTTTAAGACCAGAACATCACCAACAAGGACATGACACATGTGGACACAACTTGGGCAAGGTTTGTCAAGAAGGCTCATGTGGCATGTTTTCCCAGGAGACCAGGCAATCAAATGGAAGCTTCTTCTTCTTCTTCTTTTTTTTTTTTTTTTTGGAAGCTTCTTTTCAGGTTAGGTATAAAGAACCCATGTTCAGACTTGGATCCCTCCCCAACAATGGATCACTATGTTTATGAAAATACTACAAAATCTGCAAAAGTCTACAATCCAAAATGCATCTAGTCTTGAGCATTTTGAATAGGAGACATTGAAGCTGTGGCCTCGTTTTTACAGATGAGGGAATCAGGACTCAAAGAAGTCACATGGATAACTAGCCTGAAATCACACAATTAAGTGGAAAAGCCAGGCAGCAACTCTCTCCTCTTGACTAGCACTGTACCCCTCTCCCCCAACTTTGGCCAGATTTGTTAGATTCTGAAAAGATGTCTGCAGGACTGTGTGCCCAGACTAATGTCAATGTGGCTTTTACTTCATGCCAAGCATGGAATTAGGCATTGTACTCACGACAGGGCCATTGGTATACAATTACATATTGCATTCTGCATGTAATGAAGTATTCAGAACCTCAGAGGAGCCCGGTAACTAGCCTAGGTCTATGGGATTCCACAGCCCATGATCTTTCCAAGACATTCTAAGGCAGAGAGGAGGGAGTGGAAGCTTGTGTGGATGAAGAGGAAGAAAGAGGCTGTGATGGAGTGTGTTCGGAAGAAATAGAGAAGACTCCAGGTGGTGGTGCCCTTCTTGGGCTGCGAAGCATAAGGCACGTGGGCAGGAAGCCCAGAGTGCCATCTGGAGTCTCCTAATGTCACTGAGATGCTTTATCACTGCAGAATGAGGACAGCAGGCCCATGCAGGGCTGCAGACTCACAAGGATGCTCACAACCTGTGCTCTGGAAGTTAAAGCTGGGGCGGTTGAGTGCACAGCAGATGGGACTCTGGGGTCACGTGCTTGGAATCACGTGCTCGTCGTGGAGGCGGCCAGGCTCTGACTCCCACTGAAGGCTGTCAGGAGGGACGCTCCTCCTTACATTTGCTCCCTGCGGGTGCTTTCCACTCTGGCTTCTTCCCCCTCTCTCCCTTGCTTTCCCTTCTAACTTACGCTTTCATTTTCTCAAACTTCCTTTGCCTCTTTGATGGGCATGGGGACGACTCTATGTTCCAATGATCGTCAGGGGTCCCTAGTTCAATGCACTGAAATCAACATCATTCTCTTTCCACCCAGCAACCCTTTTTCTCCTTGGTTTTTTGTTATGTTCACTTATACCAGATGCTAGGAATGGACAACTAGGAGGAACCAGCCTTGCTTTTTGCCTCACTTCCTTTCCCTTCCTTCCTCCTTCCATCTCCAGCTATCTTTCCCATAACTCTCAGCACCTCCTTTGCCTCCCACAGCACCTGCCACTTCAGATTAAAGACTTTCCAAGTTGAATTCCCTCTGTGTCATGTCTCTCCTTGCCTCCCTCTGGCACATTCTGAGAGACTGGACTTTAAGAATATTTACTAGGCAATACCATTAGACTAAGCAACAGGAAAAAAAGAAAAATCAAATAAATCATTTTGGAGTGTCTCTGGGAAGGAAAGTGGTGGCTGATTTACAGCCCATAAAAATTAACAAGCCTGCTCAGCCTGTCATGGTTCATTGTGAACTTGACTCCATTAGGAATCGCCTAGGAGACATTGCATTGTCAATCGACTCCATTAGGAATCACCTAGGAGACATTGCATTGTCAATCCGACTCTATTAGGAATCACCTAGGAGACATTGCATTGTCAATCCAACTCCATTAGGAATCACCTAGGAGACATTGCATTGCCTACCCAACTCCATTAGGAATCACCTAGGAGACATGGCATTGTCAATCTACTCCATTAGGAATTGCCTAGGAGACATTGCATTGTCAATCCGACTCCATTAGGAATCACCTAGGAGACGTACCTCTGAGTATATGAGTGAAGACATTCCAGAAAGGTTCAACTAAATGTGGGTGGTACCATCCCATAGGTGGGAACTTCTGGACTGAATAAAAAGGAAAAAAGGAGAAGGGAACTGGGTACCAGCCTTCATCTCTCTGCTTCCTGGCTATGGTTACAGTGTGACTGGTCCTTATACATCATGGCTTTCTTGTTATGATGCACTGAACCTTCAAACTTGACTCAGGATAAGCTCTTCCTTCCTTAAGTTGCTTTTTATCCCCACTTAGGGCTTGTCTTATCTACTCACAGACACTGGCATCCATCAGTCTCTTCTGAAAACATTGCCATAATCACAGGCATGTGTGGTTCACCAGTCCTAGGGACCATTTAGTAAAGTCAAGTTAATAGCTCACACCAACCATCACAGGGGCCAAAGTTCAAAGAAATGGGGGCCTCAAGTCCTACAGCCTCAAGGAAAATGAATTCTGCCAATAACTCAATGAGCTTAGGAGTGTGTTCTACCCTAGAGCCTCCAGAAGTGAATGTAGCTGTGTGTTACATTAGTTGTTTGTTTTTGCATTGTTTTGTTTTTTGTTTTTTTTTCAGCTTGACACAGCTAGAGTCATCTGGGAAAAGGGAATGTCAGTTGAGGAATGAATTGCCTCCATCAGATTGGCCTGTGGGGCATTTTCTTGCTTAAGATTGACATGGGAATGTCCAGTTCATTGGAGTGTATGATAAAGGTAGCTGAGCAAGCTGTGAGGAGCAAGCCAGTAAGCAACACTCCCTCATGGCCTCTGCCTCTCCCCTCCAGGTTCTCAGCCTGAGTTCCCTCCACTTCCCGAGTCCTCTCTTCATCATGGACTGCAGGTTGCTTTAGATCATGGTGTTTACCACAGCAATAGAAAGCAAATTAGAAAAGCTGTCACCACATTTTAACTTTAAGAGATGCTGAGCAGAGGCTTTAGTCATATTGGGTTAGATTTGTGAACTACAGAACTGTGAGGCGCACGTGCACACGTGTGTGTGTGTGTGTGTGTGTGTGTGTGTGTGTGTGTGTGTGTGTATACAAGGGCACACATGTGGAGGTCAGAGAGCAGCTTTTGAGAATTAGTTATCTCCTTCCACTGTAAGTGTGTGTGTGTGTGTGTGTGTGTGTGTGTGTGTGTGTGTGTGTGCATACCAGGGCACACATGTGGAGGTCAGAGAGCAGCTTTTGAGAGGTAGTTATCTCCTCCCACTGCAGGTTGTGGGGATGGAATTTAGTCATCAGGCCCACGCAGCAGACATGCTTCCCTGCTGAACCACTTCACTGTCTCAGGTGAGTGGTATTTTAAAGCCTGTGAGTTTGTAGCGCTTTGGTCTGGCAGCTCTCTGGCTTTTTTATACACACAGAAGACTAATAGGGAGGGTCATTATCATGCACTGGCAACTGTTGCTGCCCAGACACTAGAAGTCCTGCAGACTGCTCCACACAGCACGGCCCCCAAGTGCGAGCAACCGAAGCAACTTTTAATTACTTAAGCAAAAAAGAAACACAAAGGAAATGAGATGTTTTCCACCTACCCAGGATTTTGTTTGGATACACAAGAGACACATCACAGCTGTGGGGAGTCAGGGAACCTACCTGGTACACTTGGTTCTTGCCTCACTTAGCGCCCTTGACCCACCCCTCTTCTGCTATCATGTCTCTTCCCAGCTTTGAGCCAGGCAAGAAAGAAAGAGCAAAATATGCCCCAGTTTGGAACTTATTCCCGAATCAGAATTCCAGAGATAATCTGATGTGGATGGTCACAATTCCTGCCATTATGAGTCATAATTAGTATTAATAATGACTGAAGTAGAATGGATGAATGGTAACATATATCATCTGGGCCTCATCTTTATCCAAACAAATTCCTATATGTTAGGATTTGAATGCAACGTCTGTACAGGCTCAGGTTAAGGCTTGGTTGTAGGCCGACAGGCTTCGGGGAAGTAGACCCTAAGGATTCTGACGTAGTCCACAAATGAATATCCCTTGATGAATCCATCACTATTACAAGGTGATGGAAAGCAGGAGATGAGGGCCAGCTCAACAAATGTTGTTGAGGGTATGTATCGCTGGTGGGCATGTCTTCCTCTGTCTCTGCCTCTCGGTCTCCTCTTTCATGTCTGTCTCTGCCTCTCTGTCTCCCCTCTCTCTCTCTCTCCACCATGAGATGAACACCCTCTGCCATGTGTTTTTTGCCCCCATGGTGTTCTGACTCAATGTGGGCCTAGAAGCATGGAACTAGATGGCCACAGTCTGACATTTCTTCAACAGTGAGCCAAATAAACTCCTTTTAACATTATCTTTCTCAAGTTCCTTGTTTGCAAGGACTAGAAAACTGACTAGCATATTGCATCCTTTAAGACACATTCAACCCTAGACAAGATATTTTGTTTACACCACTCATCTTGTCCTAACAACGGCACTAAGAGATGGAGTTGTTGTTATCCTCCTGTTACCATGGGAGAAACAGACACACAGCCAGAGACCAAGCAAGTTCAAGGTCATATGGCAGAGAATTTGCATGCATGCTGACAGTTGACTCTAGACTTGGTCCTGCTTTCTGTATCTTAAAGCTTGGGGAAAGCGCTCTTAAAGGGACAGGCACAAACTCTTCTTTTTCCTTTTGATTCTTCCCATTTTGTTCTGTGTGTAGCTTAGAACTGAGACTCTTCCTGCCACAGCCTCCCAAGTACACCCCCACTAGACTTTTTTGTTCGTTGTTTTTTTTTTCCTTGTTGAGAAAAGTCAGTTTAGTCTCCTTAGTAATAATCAAATGGAATTTATAGCTGATACATATCTATTTAGTAAATATTTGATGAGCACCGATTATAGAAACAGAGATTGTACTGTGTTCTGGAAATGAAAGAAGCCCAGCCTATGGACTTCTCAAACTTCATTTTGAGCTTAAGATTTAGCTGAAAGCTTAGCAATTACTCAAATCTATTTAATTGATTTATCTGTCTGATTTCTTTCTCAAACCGGGAGACAAAGCAAATCCTCCCTCCTGTCAGAGGCAGAAAAGAGGTGAACACCCCTGAGGGCCGTGTCCTTTGAGTCCTCTCAGTGTGGATGAGACACACGTTTATCCACATCTGCCAACCAAGGGACGGAGATCTTGTCATGTTTTTAGCAATCTGGCAGGAAGAAGAGGCATCCTGGTGTAGATATACTGGCGATCCTATTAGGAATGCTATGTGTTTTTTGGGTGGGTGCTGCGCCCTTAGATGCTGTTCTCGGGGCTCTGTGCATGTCTAATTGCCCCTTACGTATGCTGTGATGTATTCCATAGACTGCATCTGTCAGCTTTAACTTGGTTACTTCTCTAGTATTTCCCATCAATCTTAAGTCATTACCATGAGCCACGGGGGGGGGGGGTAGTTTTCTGGCATGCACATCCACATCCAGGCAGACATGTGCATGTTTGATTCACTGACAGAATTCTTGGAATATCTGCAATTGTCTTTCCACTAACACGGAATAAGATTCCTGGCTTTGAATCTACTTATTTTACAGATAAGGGAATGCGAACTTTGATGGGGTTACACAGGAGGCAGTGAGGGCTGGGATTCAAATCCTGGTCATTCAAGTCCATTTTAATCACTCTCATCATCGTTGAATAATGTTTGATTGTATAAAACGTATCAAGTCAGTCTTTATTCAGTTGTGTGCTCACGGCATGGCAAGATGAGGGGTGGGCCCTGGGGAGGTAACAAAGAGGCCAGGGTATCAAAGTGTGAAGCAGAGGATGTCAGTGCATACAGCAGTGGTCAGGTCTTCCTTTGGCTTCCATTAGCACGTCACGGAGGCTGCGTGCTCCAGCCAAGCCTGCTCTTCCCACTCTGCCTAACTCTGAGCAGGATAAAGTGAGCATTGCCCTCCAGCGCTCTCCAGATCCCATCCCTGGTCACAAGCTCACTTTTATGATTCTTGGTGGGAGTGTTTCTAAATCTGAAAATGTTAGGCAACCGTCTGTTCTGCAAAGTTGCTCTCCGCAAAGCTCAGTCCACAGAGAGTCGGTAAAAATCAGCACATCTTCCTCAGATGTTGTCCTCGGGGCTATTTCTGATGAGTATTGAGGGGAATGGAGTTCTTTTTATAGCTTTGTCCGACTTGTCTCCCACACTTGTCTGCCTTTATTGCAAGCGACTAGGTTGGTGGGAGTAAGCAAGGCCACACACTTCTCAGCTATTTACTTAGTCTCTGTCTGTGCTTTCAGACGTTGTCCTCAGAACAAAGTGTTTGTTAAGTAATAACTTTCTTTTCATGCTAAGTATGATTCAGATATATAAATATTTTTATTGCATAACAAAGTCATATTTTAGGGATTTTTATGATGGCTCTGACAGCCAATTAGAGATTCTAGTCAGCAAATGGTATAAACAGGGTGGACTAGTTGGTGCTCAGGATTCGAGAAGCTTGCCAACATTGAAAACCTTCTCAGAACCTGTATCTGTGATTCTCTATATCTACTCCTTTTGGGACCGGTACCCCTAGAGATACCGAATCTGTGGGTTCTCAGGTCTCACACCTATCAAATGGCTTGGTATGGGCTGGGGTGTGGTTTAATTGGTAAACTGCTTACTGCACAGCATAGGGACCTAAGTCAGACCCCCAGAACACAAGTCGAAATAACAGGTGTGATGGCATGCATTTGTAATTCAGTGCTGGGGATGGGAGGAGGAGACGCCTCCTTTGGGGCTTGCTGGCCAGCAGCTCTACCTGCTTAGTGAATATCAGCCCAGTGAGAGACCTTGTCTTAAAAACAAGGTGACATCTGAGGAGCCACACCAGAGGTTGTGCCTCTACATGCACGTGCAAACATGTCCATGTGTATCTGCACACACACATGTCCATACGAACATCCACACACAGACATAAATAAAAATGCAAGTACGCATATCTTCCTAAAGACAAGCTGCTCGGTCTGTATAATGATACTTGTGTGCATGTTTTCAGGACCGACCATTTGGCACTGAATAACCAGCGCTCTTTCTTGGGAAAGGCTCTCTGCCCCTCTCAGCACCCTTAGCTGCCTGTAGTCCCCTGTGGAGGGTTGAGGCCTTGCAGACTTCCCCGTCTACTTTAGTGTGTTTATTGCTGTCCCCTTCCAGCTCCTGTTCAGACAGTCATGTTAGTGAGACTTTATATTATAATCTCAAAGAAGAAATCATGGGCCATCATTAAAAAGTGAAATGGTACAGTGTTCACATTTAACCTATGACCCGTTCTTCCGACCACTTCAAATCATCACTAGATTATTTATAATACTCAACTCAATGTAAACACCATGAAAGTAGTTATTCAAAATTCTATGTTATTCTTACAGCAGGGACAAGAAGAAGGCCAGAACCTCCTCGGTTTGAACACAGTCTTTCTCCGTTTTTGAATATTTTCCCCCCACACCAACTTTTCCCGGAAACCTCTTTGTTGTACTCCATGACTATTATCCAATAAAGCTTCAGTTGGCAGAAACACAAAGTCCCATAACGTGGCTCCTTTCCACGTATAAAATGTCAGTCATCATATCCACCTTGTGCGGTTACCACAGGGACGAAAACGGTACTCATGAAACGCCTAGAACTCATGAAACATGAAGGCCTAGAACATGACAGGCACTCAACACATGACGTCTATGAGCGAATCCAACCTCCTCAACGTGGCCCACAAGTCCCGTGTGGGCTGGCTCGTTCCACCCTTCCGTCTTGACTCTCGTGCTCTCCTTACGCCCAGCACGAAGGCCTGGAACTCCCTTTCGCACCTCTGCTTCCCCATGCACTCCCCATCCAAAGCCTTTGCAGTGAGCTCCCTCTGCCCTGAAAATCTCCTTCCTCATAGTTGGCCTCAGGGCTCCTTGTCGCTTGACTCTCTCACCCATGAGGATGTTTCCCATTGTTTCTCATTAGTTAAGTTTACCCAAAGTCCTGCTTCATTTTATCTCTTTTGTGTCAGATACGATTATCTGATTTAAAAAAGAAAAACAAGATCGGAAGTAGCCCAGGCCACAGACTCACAGCCCTCCTCCCTCGACCTCCTGACTTGAAATTGTCTAATAGTCTTCTTCTGGGCAAGAGATTCCAAATGGGAGAAACCTCTTCTGTGTGGCTCATGCTGGGTTCTCAGCGCCTGGTACCTTGCAGATGCTGCACATTTCCCAAAGGACAGTGACGATGGTGGCAGTCGTGTGGGAGGTGACGAGAACTCATTGATCGTCTACTTTGCAGGCTTCAGAATGATTTTCTTTTCCAGCTTGCCACAGCCCCAGAGTTTTCCCCTTGCCCGGGTCATGCAGGAGTTTGAAAAATAACGTGCTGGGCAGGTTGCAAAGGACCCAGCCATCGGTCAAGCTTGTAGAGCGCCTGCTCAGTCTCCTGGAAGACAGGGCCTGTGGGAGATGATGACGTGCGGCAGTGGAGTTACTTTGGCCCAAGGCCCAAGACTCTAGGCAAGGTTATGGAATACTGTGTAGCCAGGATCTTCTACAATCTCTTTTAATCAAGTTTGCCAAGAGATTCACAAATTCTTGTTCATTAGCCATCCACCAGTAACCTGGCAGGACTACACCTGCGTCAGAAAAGGGGAACGTTTGCGTTTTTGTGGGGCTGAGATGCTTTGCAATCTTGCGTGTCCGGCTCCATCTGCTTTGCTGGGTGTGTAAACACCAAAGAACAAAATGTCAGTGCAACCTTGGCCCTTTCTGAGGCCTGGGAGAGGACAGGGTCAGATGAGGGGGACATGTTCTCCAGATCAACCCAGCAGGCTTGGAGTTCTCTCGAGGAGAGAGAGAGGCCGGCTACAGCTCTCCCAAGAGTGTTCTTGCTTAAACAGCTGGTATTATCACTGGACATGGCACAGATGTAGCAAGTAATTCAGCATTGTGCTAGAAGCTTCTTGACAAGATTTGTGCAGCTTTCATACTGTTACAAGTCATCTCGAGGTGACTGGAAATGTTGGGAAAAAAGTTATGGGAAAACATGAACCGTTATGAGGGGCTTGACTCCTTCAGATGTCAAGGATGAGCTGACATTTTGTTCTGATATTTGTAACACCCTGCAAAGCAGATGAGTATTTGAGAACAGATAGTATTCAGTCTCACAAAATGAAGACAGTCTTCTGTTTTTTTTTAACTTTATTTTATCTACTCTTTGAAAGATTTTATACATGTATATATTGTATCTTAAAAATGTTTATTTTTATTATCTTTATTTATGTTTATGTATGTATCTGTGTTGAACGCTACGTGTGTATGGATGTTCATAGAGGCCGAAAGGACTTCCAATACCTTGCAGCTGGAGTTGCAGGAAGCTGTAAGCTGCCCAGTGTGGATGTTGAAGACTGAATCTGGGTCCTTTGGAATAGCAGCAGATGTGCTCAGCTGCCGAGTTGTTCTCTAGTTCTTACAGTGTATCTTGAACATAACCACCCCTCAACTTGATGATATACCCCTGCCAGATTTCTAGTATAATTAACCCATCTCCCCACAAAAATTGATGAAGAACTGTATTTAATACATTTTTTAAATGAACACAGTAAAGGACGAATCACTGGGACCTGGGTTGAACATGGATCACATCAGCAGCAATAACCACAGCTCAGCCCTGCCTCTGGCAGGCACTGGCTCTTTCTCTGCCTAAACCCTGAAAATGCAAGCTTGCAGGTGTCATCAGCCCGCAAATCTGAACCCAAGCCCCTAGATGAGAGTGTTCTTTTGTTAGCTGGCTGCCAATCAATTCCTTGTGGACCACTGTGTAGCAAGATAGTTGTAAGGATGTCAAAAGATGAAATATTTCTAACATAACAACAGCATTGATAAACTTATTAAGCAAGTAACACAGGGCCCTCATGTTGTAGCTCATAAATATAAACAAAGGAAAAAGATAGAAAACCGTTTGTGATCCTACTACCCAGAATGAATCATGGCTGTTTTTCTAGGACTTTTGAATTTATACACACACACACACACACACACACACACTATGCACAGACACACACACTCTGCACAGACATACTCATACTATGCACAGACACACACACATACTATGCACAGACACACACACATACTATGCACAGACACACACACACTATGCATAGACACACGTTTACATACAGTAAACATTGATATATATTGACAACCATGGTATCATGCTAACACTGCTAATTGCAATATTTACAGGGCCTTCCCCATGCACGTCTTGTTCTAGTGCTTTTATATGTTGTAGCACACTTAAGCTCCGTCATAACCCTAGGAGGCTGATGATGAGGGTTAGTTATGAGGCAGGAATTATTATTATTATTATCCCTCAATTTGGAGATGAAGACACCGAGTCTCAGAAAGGCTGTTAGGTGATATAGCAGTAACAGAATGAGTACTTGAACCCAGTCAGGTTGACTCCAAACTTTTTTTTTCAAACAACAGACAAGAAAATCTTGTTTTATTTTTCTATAGTGGTAGGCACCTGGTTTTCATTGCACCACAGTACATTTAAACCAAGACAGTTTGCAGAGTTCAAAGCAAGCGTAGTTAACCATAAACAAAGTAAATGGCCACACCGTATTAGTGCCTACCACAGCCACTGCGTGTAAACTCGATTATCTCTGTGAAGACTGCCCCAAACAGTGTCTCACTCTCAGGTGTTTGGCTCCCAATACAAGTTTTCAGTAGAAAAGACACAGTTCAGCTCGTAACCATTCACAATCAGCATTGTGAAGACATTTGCTCATATGATTTTTATATGTCTTTACAGAAGTCCTGGTGTTTTTATTTTTGTGATTGTAGCCTACTGTGAAAAACAAGACAAATAATATGCATTACAGGCTTCCAGAATTAGTTAATATATCAGAAAGATAATACAGTGAAATACAAGTGTTCTTTTGTTTTGTTTTGTTTTGTTTTAGATAGGGTTTCTTTGTGTAGTTCTGACCATCCTGGAACTCACTCTGTAGCCGAGACTGGCCTCGAACTGCCTGCCTCTGCCTCCCAAGTGCCGGGACTAAAGGCATGCACCACCACTGCCAAGCTAAGTGTTATTTAATTAAAATATACTTTCACCATTTCTCTCCATTCTCTTTTCTTATTCCAACTCCCTGCATGTTCCCCATTTAAATTTCTGGCCTCCTTTTCTTTGTTATTGTGTTTTACACACACACACACACACACACACACACACACACACAAAACCTGCTGAGTCTGGTCAGTACTACTCTCACACCCACGATATCAGGACTGTTTGCTATTGGGTAACCAAATAAGGGGCTCCATCCTGGAAAAAGACTGCTTCTCCTCCTCAGAACTCTTTAGTTGTCTATAGTTTTTGTCTGGGGAGCCCCAGGAGATTTCCTCCTTCCATGGTAACATGTCTCTGTGTTGTTCTTGTTCAGGTCTCGTTTAGGCAATCATATTGATGAGATGTCATGGGTGAAGCTTCCCTGTCATGTCTAGGAGACACCCTTCCAGCAGACTTCCTGGAGCTCTGGGTTTTATAACCTTTCTGCCCCATCCTTTCAATGTTCCCGGAGCCTTCAGGGCAGGACTTGTGCTGTAGATCTGTCAGTTGGGGCTGGGTACCCAGGATCATTTATTCTCTGTATTTTGATCAGTTGTGCTTTTCTGTGATTATTTCTGTCTGTTGCCAAGAGAAGTTTCTTTGGGGAGGGGTGAGCGCGCTGCTCTTCTCTGTGGGTAGAAGGGTAAGTACTTAGAACACAGTTAGATATTGTGCTGGTTTGCCAAAGTGGCAGCAGTAGACTCTCCCCTAAGGTCCATGGCCTCCCTAGGCCCGGGCAGTTGGCTAGCTTTCCCGTCAATACCAGGCATGTTTTCCCTCCTGTGTGCATGACGTCCGAGATGTGTGTACCACTGCTGCATCTTTAGGGACAGATTGTTGTAGTTCATAACTGGGTTACTGTTGGTTACTTCCCTCCCTTAGCAGCTCACATAGCACCCCCCAAGGCTATGAACACTGGTCTTCAGGGAAGAGGCTTCCAAGTCGGATTCAGCTCAGATCTTCTGAGTCCTGTGTACAGAGTGCTGGCGTCTTCACAACAGAACCTTCAGGAAGTATCCAAGGACAGCGGCGATAGCCTGGGTTGTTTTCAGAGTCTCTTGAACTTACCTGACTGACAGTTCAAAAGGGGGTTTCTCACATTGGCATTGAGCTTTTTTGTTAGGTCATCTAGGGCTCTTGGGGAAGCATTGTCAGCCCAAGGGACTGAACTTTATTTAAATTTTAACTTAACTTCATTTAAAATTTAACTTCATTTAAATTTTATACGTATACATAATAATTAAATGTAATCTGGAGTAAACAAAAAACAATATTCCCTAATTTCAAGGACTATTGAAAATAAGGCTTTCCCCAACCTCCTCAGTGTTTTTCCCGTCCTTCCCCTCTCCTTCTGCACTGACCTCCCTTGACTATTCTCACTATGTCCCCCTTATTTTTCCCATTTCCCCTTTGTATCACTTACATCCTGCTATCCCTTTCTCTAGTACCCTGTTCCCACATCCTGTCGTCCCCCTAACCCCACATAGCTCCTTTTATTTTCCTTGTTCCTATGGTTACTCCAGGTTATATATTCACATTTGAAGATTTTGTGCTAGGAACCCCAGATGAGAGGGAACAGCGGCGTTTGTTTTGTGGATTATCTCACTCCATACAGTATTTTCTAGATCCATCTACTTACCTGCAAATGTCATGATTTTGTTAGGGCTAAATAGCATCCACAGTGGATGTACGCCACATTTTCACTGTCCACACTTCAGTAGAGGGACCTCTAGGCTGTTTCTATGTCCTAGCTACCGTGGGCAGAGGAGCAGGGCACAGAGAGCTCATCAGAGCATGGCTGAGCAAGATCTGTGGAGCAGGATGTCGAGTCAGTCTCTAAGAGTTACCTCAGAATGTTTTCAGGAAGTCTCGGCTCAGTTCTCAGTAAGGCAGACAGTATTTTTCAAGGCTAGGATTCTACGCTATCATTTTTGCTTATTATGATGTGGTTGGCTCCTACGGGGGGGGGGATACACACTTCAGTGTAAGACACATTTTCTGTACTTCATTTGTAAAAGCACAAGTTATGTGTGAAATATTGCATGGTATATACTTAAATTGGAAAAAAAATTCTTTTTCTGTTTGTTTGAAATTCAAATTTAGGAAGGCATCCCATGTTGTATTTTTATTTCCACAGCAGGACAGCCTCCGAATGAAAGTGATCCCTCTTGTGACTTCAATGCAATTACTACAGTCACTCAGGCCTGCCACTAGCTAGAGACTTGGTGCGGAACAAGTCTTTTCCCAGGGAAGCCTAAGCAGTCCTTTAATTCTGTCTACATCTGCGGTTTCAGGCAGCCACCACTTGTTTGAGCACTTACAAAGTCTGGGGCGCTCCCCCCCCCCCCCCCCCCCGCCCCGACCTCAGTCCTAACCACCACAACCAAGGAGGCTCTCAATGTATGTACAGCGAAGGCCATTGAGCTTTGAGAGGTCACGTGGAAGTGAGATTGGCTGCTGGGCGGGTGGGTTGCTCCTCACTCCTGCTCTAGGCTGTCCTGGAAGCCGGGGAGAGTGCTGAGGCGGGCAGTCCTGGGGTTAGTTTTTTGTTTGTTTATTTTGTCCATCCCTCCCTCTGGAATTCCTGCTGTGTGCTCTGGTGGAGAACAATACCAACTTCTATGCTTTTGATGTCTGCATTGAATAGGCAGGACTGACAATAACTGAACAAGTAATTGTGTACAGGATAGAGCGACTGTTTTAAAGAACAAAGTCAGACAAGAGGATAGGATAGAAAGTTGACAACTGGGTGGGTCACTTTTGAAGTCGGCCCTGGCTGGATTTGGGGAAGAGCCTCTGCTGCTAAAATTCCTTCCTAGGGAGAGACATGAACAGCTTCTGAGGTCCCAATGACAGAGGCAGGATTCCACCAAAGTTCACTTGAGTTTGTTGGGCTTCCCCACAGAGCATAGGTGAGGTAACTTACACGGGTGGGTTTCTTCGGTCACATAACTGGAGCTCTCAGCCCCATGTTTTGGTCCCTCCTCTGCCTATAGGCTGTAGCCCCACCCCCAAGGCCACATGGAATGAAGACAGAGTAGGTGGTTGAAGCAGCTGAATGCTCAGGTGAGACCCTCCCCAACCCTCCATGAGGGAATACACAGACTCAACACACCCAGCGGGAACAATCCTTTTGCAAAGGGGGTTCAGCTGAACTCCCCAAGATGGTGGTTGCTTGGCTCAGGGGACAGTCACTCATAACAGCCTCCTAGGATGAAGAACAGCAAGCACATAGTTCTTAAGGCAGGTAGAAGCACAGAAGGCCAAGTCTGGGTTTTCAAGAAGCAGAACCAAGCCTGAGGCTGAGTGAAGTTGGGGGTAGATGAGATTGGAGATATAAACAAGAACCACATTGTGAGGGACACCATAACCACAGAGGACAGAACCTGTTAGTTTTCGTCCTCACCTTCCTGGACACAAAGTTATGTGTCTCATCATGCCTTGCATCCGCATACGGCTATGTGATTGACTTCTAGCCAGGGGTGCCCCCACCTCAGGACGCCATGTTCTTTCCTCAACACTGCTCCACTGGAATTTGCGTGTTTGCAATGATGGAGCCCCAATCTCTGCGTCATTATTTGGAGGTGAGCCGCCCTTTGGCCAGAGAAACCTGTTTGGACCTCAGCTATACAAGAAGAAAACTTCAGAATTACAAACATGCTTAATATGGCTGCAAGTGTCCCCTCACCAAGACAAGGGAAAATTTTTTTTCTATATGCCTCTGTTAATTTTTGCAATACATCGTCATTAATAACCACACAACAGAGATAAGAGCCTTCCAAGATACTTTGGGAAATACCTTTTTGTAGATGCTGTTGGCCTTGACCATGCATTTGGTGTACTTTTTTTCTTTTTCTTTTTCCTTTTATTTTATTTTACAATACCATTCAGTTCTACATATCAGCCACGGGTTCCCCTGTTCTCCCCCCTCCCACGCCCTCCCTTTCCCCCCACTCCACCCCCCATTCCTGCCTCCTCCAGGGCAAAGCCTGGGAAATTTTTAAGTGTAATGGGAAGCCATTCATAGATTTTTTTCAGCAGAAGCATACGTCCATTTGATTGAAGTTGTGCCTAACTTATTACTTCTAACATAGTCTGTTGACTTGGAGAGGGGATGGGATTAATGAACTCAATGAGAATTTCCTTCATCAGTGCATTTGGGAGCTTCCGTTTCTTCCTGAGCAAATGGTCCAGAGTGCAGACCTGACAGCCAGGTTCCACTGTCTCCTTGGATAAACTTTTGACTTCATCTTCTGACCTTTCTCCAAAAGAACGTCCATTTTCCTCTGCTTCCTGAAAGTGCGTGCAACATTGTCTGCTGCCTCAAGCTACCGCCACCACACCACTTCCCCTCCATGATACCTCACACTGTGAGCCAAGATCAAGCCACCCTTAAGTTATTTTTCTGAGGTTATTTTGTCATATCAATAGGAAAGGTAACATGTGTCTTCCTTGGAGCAGGACAGGAAAAGAAGAGGAACGAGAGGGAGGAGGGAGAGAAGGGAAGGGAGAGACAGAGAGGGAGGAGGGAGAGAAGGGAAGGGAGAGACAGAGAGGGAGGAGGGAGAAGAAGGGAAGGGGTGGGGGGGAGTCTGGCCGCTGGCAGGGCTCTGTGGGCGTCCAGTTCGGGCTCCTAGATCTCACTGAGAGGTTTTGGTAGCAGCTGGGCTTCCTGATCACATATGTGTTGTGGTGTGGGGTACGCAGAGAGATTCTTTTTGTTACTGGTACTGGGCAGTGGGGGAAATTGTGGCTAAAATTACAGACCTTCCTCAAAGGAGGTGGGTGTGGTTAACTGGACTAAGACAGAAAGGTATGGAAAGAATGCTGACTCCGTACTGGGCCAGCCCCACAGGACATTTTTGTGGGTCGGTTCTGAGAGGAGAGCTCAGCCAGTAAGGGACATCTGTTCTCATCGGTGTGGTGTGTTGTGATGTAGGGAGGAATATTTACTCAGCCATGAGTAGTTGGAAGCTTTGCCCAACAGGACTTAAGAAGAAACTTCGCCTGTGATTTTCCTGTTTCCATGAAGAAAATGGGGGAAGTTTTGTTCTGCTTTTCAGGAGGCAGAAGTATTTGAGAGAAATATACTTAATCTATTTTGCCCATTGAGTTATTCCTCCGGAGATGAGGAAAGGCTGATTTGAAATATGACTAAATTATAAGAAGGACCTGAATAAGTATGTCCATCCTTTCTTCTCTCTCTTGGCTGTCTGTAGGATGCAGGCTTTCCCAGAACCCATAACAGAGTTGCTCATGTTGTGTATTGCTGTACCCTAGAGCTCAGTAGGGCTCAGACACCCAACGATTCTTCACACCATGACCTGAAGCCTCTAAAGCCATAAGCCCAAACATATCTTTTCTGTTTTAAGTTGTTTATGTTACAACAAAAAAAACTAACAACCTTCACAATGCATTCTATTAGGCATCTCTGGGGGTGAAGCCTGAGGAATCTGGCTGGCCAGGAATACTTACCCCCTTCTCCAGGTAGGCAACACCAGCATCACAGCCGACAGCTGGTCCCCCATCCGACTTCTATAATTTTAGTTCTCTCTGTGTTTTACCCCTGGGGCTAGTGAAGCAGAGGTGAGATCAATCCCTTAAGTCCCAAAGCCAAGAAAGGACCGGAGCACAGCAGAATCACACCATGAACACCCAGCACATAATAGGACTAAGCCATCTGAGACAGTGGCTCTCTACCTTCCTAATGCTGTGATGCTTTAACACAGTACCTCAAGTTGTGATGACCCCCCAACTGTAAAATTATTTGAGTTTTTTTTTTTTTTGCTGAAAATTTGAGTTCTCAGAGAGACACCAGGCTGCACACACTACTGCAAACAAGCCGAAATACTCCGTTTGCGGTTCCTGACGGTCTGCTCAGCTTCTGGCACCAGTTTCAGCGAGCCCTACTGTGTGTAGTAGTAGTAGTCTCTCTTCTTCTCCTCTTTCTTGGCTAGAGTCTCCAGAATGTGGGCTCCAGCTGGATGTAGTGGGGTATAGTGCTTTACAGTTACTGGTAGCTCACAGTTTTTTTGTTTTTTAATCATTCTAGATTTATTAGTCTTATGAAAATAACCGCTGTTATCTATTTCACAGGCACTGGGAGATGGAAGCTTGTAGGCATTGCATGTGAGCACTCAGCTGTGGCCCCGATTCAGTAAGTCCTGGCCCCCATTCTGCAAGGTCAAGGTTAGGACTGTGTTGGAGATGGAATCAGGTTTATTCTGGGGGTTATGTAGGCCTGGGGGAAGCATCATCGCTCTTACGAAACAGAGGAGCTCATGGCCAGTGGTGCTATTATGAGGGTAGAAGAGATCCGGGCTGCATGCCATCTCTGTTTGCAACAGCTCTGTGACTTTGCGTTAGTTGCTTCATCTCTCTGGTCCCAGTCTCTGTCTTCACAAAAACATGACCTTATGCAAGATGGTCACCTTCCTTAGGCTGTTACTAATGCCAGTGGGATGATGTATTTAAAGGTAATCAGGTATCTTCAAGGCCTGGTTATGCTGTGAGTGCTTATCAGTAGTTACAGCCTGCTTGACTCAGCCCTGTTATTATGATGGAGGCAGGCGTTATTGTTCTCAGTGTGTGTGTGTGTGTGTGTGTGTGTGTGTGTGTGTGTGTGTGTACATGTTCAACTCTGAGGGTGCCCATAGACCACAGAGAGCATTTGGAGGTAAGAATAAACCGGTGGATCTGTCCTCACCTCTCACCTTGTTTCAGGCAGGGCTTTTCTTGTGCTCTATGCTCCAGGCTAGTTATCCCACAAGCTTCTAGGTGATTCTCAATAATCTGTCTTTCATCTCACTGTAAAAGTGTGAGGTTGTAGACATGTGTCGCCATGTCTGACTTTTTTATTTATTTATTTTTTGCTGGTTTTTTTATTTTATTTTAATTTTACAATACTATTCAGTTCTACATAATAGCCACAGATTCCCTTGTTCTCTCCCTTCCTGCCCCCCTCCCCTTTCCCCCAGCTCACCCCCCATTCCTACCTCCTCCAGAGCAAGGCCTCCCCCCCCACCCCCCGGACTGGGATTGACCTGATAGACTCAGTCCAGGCAGGTCCAGTCCCCTCCTCCCAGATTGAGCCAAGCGTCCCTGCATAAGTCCCAGGTTTCAAACAGCTAACTCATGCAATGAGCCCAGGACCTGGTACCACTGCCTAGATGCCTCCCAGACAGATCAAGCCAATCGACTGTCTCACCTATTCAGAGGGACTGATCCAGTTGGGGGCCCCTCAGCCCTTGGTTCATAGTTCATGTGTTTCCATTCATTTGGTTATTTGTCCCTGTGCTTTATCCAACCTTGGTTTCAACAATTCTCGCTCGTATAAACCCTCCTCTTTCTCATTAATTAGATTCCCAGCGCTCCACCCGGGGCCTAGCCGTGGATCTTTGCATCCAGATTCCTCAGTCCTTGGATGGGGTTTCTGGCCCAACTATTAGGGTGGTTGGCCATCCTATCACCAGAGTAGGTCAGTCCCGGCTGTCTCTCGACCATTGCCAGCAGTCTTTTGTGGGGGTATCTTTGTGGATTTCTGTGGTCCTCTTTAGCTCTTTGTTTCTTCCTTTTCTCATGTGGTCTTCATTTACCATGGTCTCCTATTCCTTGTTCTCCCTCCCTGTTCTTGATCCAGCTAGGATCTCCCACTCTCTTTCCCTCGACCCTCGCAGTTCATTGCTCCCACTCATGTCCAGGCTGTTCATGTAGATCTCATCCATTTCTCCGTGTCTTTCTTGGGGTCCTGTTTTCCAGGTAGCCTCACTGGTGATGTGAGTAGCAGTCCAGTCATCCTTGTTCCACATCTAGCATCTTCCTATGAGTGAGTACATACCATTTTTGTCTTTCTGAGTCTGGGTTACCTCACTCAGGATGATTTTTTTCTAGATCCATCCATTTGCCTGCAAACCTCATGATGTCATTGTTTTTCTCTGCTGAGTAGTATTCCATTGTGTATATGTGCCACAATTTATTTATCCATTCTTCAGTTAAGGGCATCTAGGTTGTTTCCAGGTTTTGGCTATTACAAACAATGCTGATATGAACATAGCTGAGCAAGTGCTCTTGTGGTATGATTGAGCATGTCTTGGGTATATGCCCAAGAGTGGTATAGCTGAATCTTGGGGGAGATTGATTCCCAATTTTCTAAGAAAGCGCCATATTGATTTCCAAAGTGGTTGTACAAGCTTGCATTCCCACCAGCAGTGGAGGAGAGTTCCCCTAGTTCCACATCCTCTCCAGCATAAAGTGTCTTCAGTGTTTTTGATCTTAGCCATTCTGACAGGTGTAAGGTGGTATCTCAGAGTTGTTTTGATTTGCATTTCCCTGATGATTAGGGATGTTGAGCAATTCCTTAAATGTCTTTCAGCCATTTGAGTTTCCTCTGTTGAGAATTCTCTGTTTAGTTCTAAAGCCCATTTCTCAATTGGACTGTTGGTCGTTTTGATGTCTAATTTCTTGAGTTCCTTATATATTCTGGACATCAGTCCTCTGTCAGATGTGGGGCATGTCTGACTTTTTAATATAGGTTTTTGGGATCCAAACTCAGGTTGGGAAACGTGTCTACCCATTGAGCCCTCTCCCTAGTCCCCATCTTGTCTTGAGACGTGCTCTCTCATTGGCTTGATACTCACCAACAGACCAGGTTGACTGGCCAGCAGACCCTGGAGATCTGCCTGTCTCCTTCTCCATGCTAGGGATACAGGACTGTATCATCATGCATAGCTTTTAAAAATGTGTGTCCTGGGATTTGAACTTGTGTCCTTACTGTTGCAAGGCAAGAACTTTTTCAACCGAGTCACCCTCCCATCCCTAGTGTCCTGTTCAGGACACTGTAGCCCAACTGTCTGACCATGATAAATTATGCAATCGGGATTATTAATGGTAGAGAACATTTGGGATATCCACCACTCCACTCCTCGGGTTTTCATTTGATGGGATTTTAGATGGTGATGCAGTTCTTCGTCTATCTTCCCTCCTCTGGTTCCTGAGTTTTGTGGCTTGCTGTGGAAAGCCTTCTTTCCCAAAACATTTTTACCTTGTACCGTAAAATCCTGCCATACTTCCAGAGGTGAAGCCCAGGACGGGCATCGTCAGTTCCTGTGGGGCTGTCACCACTGCTAAGGGACAGAGCCACATCACCCACTGTCACCACTGCTAAGGGACAGAGCCACATCACCCACTGCTACGGGACAGAGCTACATCACCCACTGCTAAGGGACAGAGCCACCATCACCCACTGTCACCATTGCTAAGGGACAGAGCCACATCACCCACTGTCACCACTGCTAAGGGACAGAGCTACATCACCCTCTGTCTCTACTGCTAAGGGACAGAGCTACATCACCCACTGTCACCACTGCTAAGGGACAGAGCTACATCACCCACTGTCACCACTGCTAAGGGACAGAGCCACCATCACCCACTGTCACCACTGCTAAGGGACAGAGCCACATCACCCACTGTCACCACTGCTAAGGGACAGAGCCACCATCACCCACTGTCACCACTGCTAAGGGACAGAGCCACCATCAGCCACCATCACCCACTGGCCATGCTGAACATGCCTGTGTGGAGTGTAGAGTTTTTGTTTTTATATTGAACTCTAATGCGTCTGGCTTGGTGTTTCGAATGGCAGGAAGTAGCAATTAGTTTCACCATTACAAATGAGCAGTTTTATCAGTACGTACTGGTGGGTCTTTCCTCCCTCCCCTCTTCTTAGCTTTTAATGGCTGAGCTACCTCTCCAGCCCTTGCCTCCTCTCTTCTTTGGGAACAGGCACCTTTATCACGAAGCCTGTCCCTATTTCTGGACATGTTTCTGAACCCCTCTTCCATTCGAATATTTGCAGGCTTAATTGAATCATGCACCTCTTTGTTCTATTGCTCTGTACGTGAGCCAGCTCTATACTGGCAAAGCGTAAGTACTCAAATAACATGATAAATATTTCTGAATGAAGCAGATCATGGGAATGTGTGTCTTACTTCACGATTCTGGTATTTTTTTTTTTTAATATACTGCTAAATCTGATCTATTCCTATTTTCAGGGGGTTTTGAATTTAGTGTAGTGAGGGTGGAGGAGGGACTTTTATTTATGTTCTTTCCTTGTTCACCCGTGGGAACACTGAGCGAGTTCCAATGTCTTTCCATTGGATCATGCATCCTTTTTTACAGAATTTATATAGATGTTTGTGGCAGATTTTATTCCATCTGTTAACCGCAGGACGCCAACAAGAGGTTATAAACTAAAAAGAAACAAAACTTTAGATCTGGATCATGGAAGAAATTTCTGGAATCTGAGGGTTGTGTAAATAAGCCAGTTGGATGGCACAGCTCAGGCACATAGCAGTTCATTCCAGAATGCAGTTGAGAGTGTCTTGTCGACCTAAAGTCCACAGTACATGAATGTGGGTATGTGTCTTTATACAGGACATCTGCATGTCTGAGAGTGTAGTTTGTATGTACATGCATATAACATGTGAGTTTACATACATGTGTATGAATCTGTGTGTGCTGGGTGAGGAATGTTGCATGTGTACTAAAGACATTTCTACCTCATTACAGAGCTGGCCAGGTCACTGTAGGGATTGCTTCAGCCTTCCTGAATTCAAACCTTGCTGCTTTGAATGAGAATGGCCCCCATAGGCTTATATATTTGAATATTTGGTCCCCAGCTGGTGGAACTGTTTGGGAAGGATTAGGAGGTGTGGCCTTGTTGGAGGAGGTGTGTCAGTGGGAGTGGACTTTGAGGTTTCAAAATGACTCAAGAGATTCCCAGTGCTCTCTTTCCGCTGAAAGGCTGAAGATCAAGATGTGAGCTCTGAGCTGTTCTTTCACTTTGCCATCATGGATTCAGCCCTCTGAAACTGCAAGCTAAATTCAACTCTTTCGTAAGTTGATTTGGTTCTGGTGTTTTATCACAGCAAGAGAAAGCAGCTAAGACGATGAATTTGGGGTATGCGGACAGAAGGCCAAGATGGGACACAACTGGGAAGGATGGAAGTAGATAGGCCAAGGCCTAGATCTGACCATGCGGTTTTGAGAAAGCTTTCTTGTGAAAATCTTGGTCTCAGTCCCTCCAGATAAAACAACATGGAAAAGTCATCCCTGCCCTGCCCCCGTCTCTTGCTCTCAGGCTTCATGTCCAGGTCTGTGAGAGCTCTGCAGATGAAAACCGAAGGGAACGCCAGCCTCATGTTTCCAAACGGGACAGGTGACCCAGACAGTGTTGTGATGGTTCTATTTCATTTGCTCTGGGATTTTAAGCAACACGTGGGAATATGTTTTTCCCTAGGAGCTGTGGTCCTCCATCACGAGTCACAGGGCTTAGACACTCTTCGGATCCAGGCAGGAATCATCCCAAGGAGCCTGTGCATACTGGTGCTGGCTCCTCCTCCCTTAGCCTTCCCTTGGCACTGAGGGGAGCCAAGGCAGGCAAAGCAGATCTCTCCCTGGAGCAAACCCTGGAGAGGTGGTACTAGCCTAAGAAGTTGCCCATCAGATGACAGGAAGACTTCAGTTATTCTTTCTCACCGAAACCGATCTTCAGAGTCTGCCAGTGTTGCCTCTGATAGTTACTTTCGATTTGAATAGTGCTTTGACCACGCACAGCAAATCTGCCTCCGTCTTCAGCAATAAGTACGCGGGTATGCGTAGCGCACTGTGAGTCTGCAGAAGGGATCCATACATGCTACCAAGCAGCTGAGCACTGGGGAGCCAGGAGACCAGGCAGCAAAGAAGACCTGGGCCTGGCATCTTCACATGACAGAGATCAAGCGGACATCGGTGTCTCTTCTAAGGACACATTTCATTGGAGCACTCTCCCTCCCTTATTTTTTTAAGATTTGTTTATTTTTTTGTGCATTGGCATGTTGCCTGCATGTATGTTTGTGTGAGGGTAGAGGCCCCACAACCCAGATACCTCCCACCGAGCTCTACCACCGCTGTGCTTGGGCTACCTGTGGACTAAGGGACATACCCATATGAAAGCAGTGACAGCGGTGATTTTTATACGAACAGTGCTTTGCTTCTCCTCAGAGAGGGAACCCTAGACTGTGTGAGCTTCAGACTTCCCTCTTTACTGATTCAGCGACACAAGATCCTCTTTCTAAGCGGCTGAGTGTCTGTGAACAATCCTCAAGGCAAAGATCACAATGGCCCTTCCTTCATGTCACCCTACGGATCCTTCTTGGCTCTAAACACAGAGCCAGCAGCTCAGAGTGACAGCCTGACCTGAGTGCCTCTGAGAAATGAGTCTAGTATCCATTAACAAGCCTGGCTATTTTATGGACCAATTAACCAGGGAAGCCATGGAGGGGGAATTCTGATACTGTGGAAGTCTGCCTCTCTCTGCCCGCATCTCTGTTCTCCCTGCTATACCCCGGGCCCCTGCCACTGTTTAACACACAAGACAATTTGGCTCTCCCCGAATCTACAGTTTGATCATGTGACTATTGCCTGGCTCTGGGTCAAACCACAGGGGAACCCACTAGCCAGCGATTAAACCTGGGCCGTGATTGTAATGGTTTTATGTGAGTTGGGCCTCTGTTTATGATCCCACTGCTATTAGAGCACCGAGTTATTGTGATGAGGTATAAGCCTCATAGACACAGCCATGAGAAGCAAGCAGGCTGGGAAACGTTAGCCAATGGGGTTGGTTATCCGGCCCAGGCATCTTTCCGTGATCATTCATAGCGGTGTGAGAGAGTGTGGGACCAGAGGTGAGGAAATGAGTTTTTGCTGAGCCGGACTTAGGTGCTTCTTCCTGTCAGGCACTGGGGTTTGAAGGCACCTGAAAGCCAGGATTGTTTCCAGAGGAGTCACACGAGGGAAGGAAATGGCCCTTGGTCACAAAGGACACCATGAATGTGGTGTCCGCTGGACAGACGCTTGGTGGTGGGTGGTATTTAGAGTAACACTTCTAAATCCCGTGGGGCTTTCTGTTCCGTTTTATCCCAGAGTTCCCAGGTGGCTCTCCTTGACAGGAGGAGGCTCTAGGAGACCAGGCATCAGGAAGGGAAGCAACATTTTTTTTTGAAAGAATGTCATTAAGATTGTTTTTAGGGAGGGAGAGGTGATGGTTCCATTGGTGAAGCACTTGCTGCAATAGTGTAAGGACCTGAGTTTTGAACCTCCAGGAACCACACACAAACTGGGCCAAGTGGTGTGTGTCCACAACTACACCCGAGGGAGTGCACAGGTGGACTCCCGGGAACTTCCTGGTCAGCCAGCCTAGCCAGTTGATGAGCTTTGAGTTTAGTGAAAAACCTTGTCTCAAAAAATAAGGTAGATGGTAATAGAGGAAGACACTCAATATCCACTGCTAGTGAGCATGCACACACACAACACACACACACACACACACACACACACACACACTACACAGGCATGCACACACATGCACACATACACTTATATACATATACACACCACATACACACATGCACATGTTCATACGTACAAAGAAGCAAATAGACTTGTGATTATCTTGGTCTGTTTTCTGCTGCTGTCACAGAACACTGGAGACTAGATATTTCTGTGAAAGGAGTTCACCGAGGCTCTTGGGGCTGGGAAGTTCAGAAGCGCAGCGTGAGCACCTGTCAGATTCTGAAGAGTCCTCAAGTTGGTTCCACTCGTGGCAGTGAGTGAAGTTACCAAGTGTGGAAGAGGCGAAATAACTGGGGATGGGCTGGTTGTGTAACAGCTCACTCCCCTGGAACGGGTCCAGTTCACACAGACTGAGAGCTCACTCTGAAGAGACGAGGTTGGCCCCTGCATGAGGGTAGAGCCTCATCACACAGAGGCCTCCCACTGAGCTCCACTGCCTGACGCTATAGGGTTATTCGCGGGTTATGGGGACATAATCAAACCACAGCAGTGACAGCAGTGATTTCGCTCTTTTGCACCTTTGTGAGCACAGTGCAGCTTCCCGAGGCAGCTGAACCTGCCTTCCTGAGAGCAGGGCGTGATTCTGGCACCAGTGTCCCTCAGCCAAGGCCTTGCCTCTGTCTGCTCAACTTCCCTCCCAGTCTATGGTATGATTGCCTGCTGCTTTCTGTCTTCCTTACCCTGGGCCTTACAGAAAGCAAGCTGCTTATTTGGGGACAGAAATGTAAAAGAAGAGAGAGCGAGACAAGGAAGGAAGAAGGCAATAGAGAGTGAATTAGCAGGATCGTCTGTGGACAACTGGAGTTTAATGCTATTCTGGGCTCTGGGATCCAGTCCAGCAACCCTCCAGGGTTATCCTGCCCTGGGGCACAGTGGCCTTCTTTCTGTGTATTTGGTGAAAACATTCAAGGGTTCTAAGTCTGGAAGCTGGAAGTCTGGTGTCCAAGATGACATGACATGAGATTGTCACTGTAAGAATGTAGTATTTATCCATGTATCCTCTGCTCATGCTTCCTCTCACACAGACCAACAGGCCCCCACTGAGACATTGTCTGAGAGTTCCTAACTAACAGACACCCTGATGGCAGGATTTCTCACCTGGAAATGAGTTTCCATCAGAGTGGGTGCTGGTATAACACTCTGTCCTCAATCCCTTCCTCCACTCCCTGGGAACCAGAGATCCCGGCGGCTGCTCTTGCTGGCTGGGCCCTAATCCCAGGCCAGACTCCTATTTCTGCTGCCTGGGTTCTCAATTCCCTCTGCAGAGACCAGGCAGGCTCTCTGTCACTGGGGCCAGAACTCTCCTTGGCCACCCCACCATTCTGTTGTTCCTTTGTTTCTCTCCAAGGCGCTAATAGCTGTCCTAATAAACACCTTAACTTCACCCCACACCACACCCATAAACCATTTCAGGGTCCTCTTAATCACCCCTTACTGTGCAAAACCTACAGTCACCTAATGATGTTTTAATACAATGAGAAAATAAGTCACAGTTTGTGTAAAACTTAGCGTTGGAAGCTGTGGGCTGTGACTCCATGTGGTGCTGTGTATCTGGAGTGGGGGGTCATAAAAAATATCGACTGTAGAGGTTTCTGAACTTATGATCACAAATTAATTCAAAAGCAAAGCATGCAGTGAATCTCAGGTGCTTCAGGCAGAGCTCGCCCGTATTGCATTTTGGGTGTTACTGCAGCTTTGGGCCTGGACATACAACTGGAGGACTTGGCACTGGGTGTGCCATCAGACCAGGTGACACCAGCAAACGCTACCCACAACGCCTCTTCTCAGGTCGGAGAATCTTTGTATTATATACCTCGCGGTGTCCGTTATTTCTGCACTTGGAGAAATGGATGGCTTAGTTATGGAAAACAAAGACTTTCAGTACTCGCTACCTTTGCTCCAAGTGTGTAGCCATCAGATCAGTGTAGCCTTAGATGGTGCTGTGCTACAATGTTTGACTTTAAAACTGCTGTTTGAGTTGCTGATATGAGTTTCAGGAAAAAGTCAATGAAGTTTAGCTTGAGAGTAGGACTCAGTTTCTGAAATGGCCTTAAACATTCTTCTCCCATTTTGTACTCTCCCATTTTGTACTATGAAGTGACGTTCTCAACACTGATGATTATAAAATCAGAATATCAATCAACTCTGAAAAACTCAGAAGATAGTCTGTGTCCTACAGTATTGAATATTCAGAGAAGATTTACATTTATGCAAAAATAAAAAGCATGTTCATCTCATTAGCATGTAAATTTGCCTTCATCTTTACTAGAAGGTAAACATATGTATATATAATTGGTTTAAGATTAATTTTGTTATGATGTTTGATTGTATACCTGTTTTACATAACAACATACCCTGCCTGGGTCATGTAAAGCGCTTCTTGGTATTAAAGGGGTCACAAGTAGAAAATGTTTAAGAAGCCCTGTCTTAATCATAGGAACCGGGCGAAGGGGTCCTCAAGGACCAGATCCTGTCACTCAGCTTGTCATGGCCTTCCTCACAGCCCCTCTCACCCGCCAGCATAGGCACTTGCTGATGGGAGGGCTCACTGCCCACAGCTTAGCAGCACAATCCCTTCTCTCTTGGAACCTAAGTCTTTCCAAATTCAGACAAGACCAAATCTACTTGATTTTTAAATGAGTAGATTCATCTAGTATTCAGTCAGTCAGTCAAAAGCTTCTAAATAAGTACTCTCTGCTCCCATGTTGAGCTGTCTAGAAGCAGGCAGCCATTAGGTCAGCCTGAATTTACAAACTGCAAGCTCACTTAGTAGGGAATAAATGGAAACTAAATTAAGAGTGCAACTTCTAAGAGTAGCTAGATTCCAGTCAATTCTAACAACTGAACTTCAGCCAGTGACAGCAGTCAATCCATTAGGCCACGCCCCCAAAGGCAAACACTTTGCTGTAACCAGTCAAGTTACCTGTGCTTTTAATTTCTGTCAGTTGACTGCCTATGCTTCGAAGCAGAGCTCCTTTATTTCCTGGTTCCGAGTGCTGCCCCCTTCATGAATCAGTCTTGGCTCAGATAAAGCCTGTAAAATGTATTCAACCCAACAGGGCTTATTATTGCATTAAAAAAGCACACAGTGATTTCCTGGCTAAAAACAATTTTATTATCTCTTCTCGTGTCTTTGGATGGAGAATTTGGGAAGGGCTATGCTGTGGAGCTCTGGTTCAGTACCCTTTATGTGGTTGTAGCCTGAACATTGAAAGGCTGGGGTTGGTGAGGGCTGTGTGGGCACCTCTCTTGTGTTCTCTGTAGACATAGGGTCATTCAAGTTGGTTGCTGGGTAGCGAGTGACTAGCTTCAGATTTCTTCCAACAAGATGACCTAGAGAAGTTGACTGTTTCCATGGCGATTTAGAGATGCAGAGTGAGTATTATAGTAGGCAAGATGGGTTTTGAACTGCCTTTTAGGAACTGTTCTCAGAAATTGTGTGGTTTTACTTCTGCATGCTTCACTAATTGAAATAGTCAGGAATGTGAACCCATATTTAGGAAAGGGGAATATATCACCATGGCTTGAAGTCATGGTAACATTCCTGAAAAGCACTTGTAATGGGAGAAATATCACTAGCAATCCACTGAGTCTGCTTAAAGGGCAAAGGAATTTACTAGAGAAAGAAACTCATGATACAGAACAGAGTAATTATTGCAGGATCCTGGAAGGGTGAGGAACATTTCCACACTGTTCTTCTGCCTGAGATCGTCCCAGCATCCAAGATCCACGAGGACGCAAGAGAGGAGCTGAGTACATGCATCCCAGGTCTTAAGGGTCCTAAGTGGCCATGCCTTGGGCATGTACTTTAAGGTCATAGGCAGGTGTAACAGTTACCTGCTACCTCACTAGGGGCGGTGCTTCAAGGTCATAGCTAGAACAGCTACCCACTACACACTTGAAATAGGACATAATTATAGACATTTTTTTGAGTGTTGAATCTCTCTCCTATCACTGAGTAGCTTATAAATGTCAAGAGGATAGAAAATGAAAGCAGAAAGTGTTGGTACTAAGTTTGTCCTGGTAAAAATGGAGTGGGTTATCCTTTAACAGCAGAAAGATGAGAGTCTGATGGAGGTCAAAGTCAAGCAGGAAGATCAAGAGTTTAAGGATAGCCTGGGCTACATAGTGATTTCCAGACTAGCCTAGGCTCTGTAGTTAGACTCTATATTAAAATAAAACAGAACACAAACAAGAACTCATCAGTAAATGGTTATGAGTAAATAAGGAATCAAGAAGGAAGTGAAGTAATATGTTTCAAAGATTCCTGGCTGGGGTGTTTGGTGGATGGTGGGCTAGAGAATGTAGGAAGGATCAAGGGACAGGGAGTCCATTTGTGGATTTGGAGTTGGATTCATATTGCTAAACTCATCAGTATTCTCCAAGAGTAGGACGGAATCGCAGTGGAGTGACGGGGAAGCAGCCACATCCAGCTGTGTAGAACCTCTGCATGGGAATGTTCCACATACGATGTTCTGAGTGCTAGGGAAGCACAGAAGGGCTGGATTATAGGGCAGAGTAATAATAATCCAAATAGGGAGGCTAGCACAGGGCAGTCTGTCAAGCTTGCCTGTAGTTGGAGACTTTTCTGAGTCCTGAAGCCACTTATGAAATAATCACTCAAAGGTTTATATTAATTATAAATGTTTGGCCGATGGCTCAGGCTTATTATTAACTAGCTCTTACAACTTAAAAAACCCATTTCTATTGATCATTACGGGTCTGCTGACATCTTGCCCCTTGGGCAGCTGGATGGCATTTCCAGACTCCAACCTCCTTTCTCCCTGTCTTCAGTTTGGCTTTTCCCCCAGCTACATTTTGCCCTTCCATAGGCCAAAGCAACTTTATTCATCAACCAATAAAAGCAACACATATTCGAAGTGTACAGAAGGAAATCCCGCATCACTTGCCTGAGTCTCATGATTGCCTGGAGCCACACACCACCCCTCAGGATCCACCCCAAGTTGTCTGTCTGCATTAGGCTTTTCAAAGGAGGGGTCTGGGAGACCCTCTTCAGGTGTATGATGATTGACTCAGGTTGGAAACTAGGGAAGTGATGACAGGACTCTGTATTGCCCAACACTAAAAACCTATACACGTACAAACACATTTTAAAGCCAGCTTCCCCATAATTGATGTCAAGTTTGACACTGTAGTGGTTTAAACCTAATCTCTCTCCCCAGGGGTTCATGTCTTTCAGAGGCCATGGAACCTGAGGAGATGGAGCCTGGCTGGCAGAGGGAGATCACTAGGGGTGGGCCTTTGAGAGTGACCACCCACCCCCTTGTTCTGGCGTCCTCTCTACTTCCTGGTCTGCCACCGTGTACATAATTGCTACTCACACTGCTGCCGCCACGGACCGAGTCACTTTGCGGTGCCCTTTCTCAGCAGTGACAGATTGCAAACTTCTGAAGCGGTGAATCTTTGCTCCCTTACGTCGTTGCCTGTGTTTGTCACAGTGACACAAAAGCAACTGTGACAGAGCATGGGGGACAGAGATGTGACTGGTCGCTGAGGTCAAACCTGACCGGGTGGTTCGTCGGCCTTTGGAATTGGTTTGTAGGAGGAATGCGGAAGGGCTTGGAGATATGGGGTAGAGAGTGTTGTAGTCTCTGCTTAATGGTGACTCTGGGGGGCACATGGAAGACCAGCATGCTGAGAGAAGTGTGGACAGTAGTGCCTGGCTCATGAGGTTTTAGAGGAGAGTAAGAACATTCTAGGGAATTGGACAGGCTACGTCCCATGACAGAACTTTCTATATTTTCTTTGTGTTCTGAAAATTTGAGTGAGGCTGGATTAAAAAGAAGTAGGGTAATTTATGTAAGAGGGGGACATTTCACAACAGCGTCATGCCCAGTCTGGAGCACGGTTATTGCTGGCTCTTTCTTGCCAGGTTTATGGTGAGAATCCAGAGCTAAAAGCAGAACAGAAAGATCTAAGAAATCAGCAGTCTGGGGGGCACGAGTGAATTTAAACTTGTGAAGAAAGCGAGTGTAGAAAAAGCAGCTGAAGCTGTTCAACAGATGACCGGTGTTAAAAGGAGTCAAAGCATTTCACACTGGGACAGTAGGAAAGGTGCCTGAGGGCCAAAGTTCCAGGGGGTGGAAATGCAGGGATGCTTTGCAGGAATAGGGATGCTTAGAGAACTGCTTTCCAGGTTTAGCCACAGAGGCATTCAGAGACTGTCATGGTCCAAGGGGCCTGGCTACTTTCCAAACTGGTGGCAAAACATTATGCCATCCATGTGGTGCTGGTTTTTCAAGCATGCAGTCATGGAAGTTACCATCAAGAGTTTGAAAAAAAAAAGTTTGTGAGGTCAGGCCGTGTGTTGCAGGATTGGATTGTTGGGAGAGAGTCCCTGAATAAGATCTATGTGAAACTGGGTATGTAACCTGCATTGCCGGAAACACCATGATGTTGGAGACGCAGGGCATATGGGACATCTTCAAGGGAAAGCGTTAGGCCCCAAGTAGAGCCAGTCTCCAAGAAAGACCATGTGTGCTGCAGGTGTCAGGGCTGTAGGGTGGGGCTGCCCAAGCCTGTTAAAGCGCCCATCATGACACTGTGTGCCCCAGATGCTGGACACAGAGTCACAGGATCTGATGGTTTCCCTGCCGGCATTTAGCTTTGCTTTGGTCTAGCCTTTCCCTGTGATTCTCCTTTTTGGAATGCACCCTTGTATATTGAACTTACATTCCAATTGTATATTGCATTTTACTGGGGCTCACAGTTAAGAGTTTGCCTTGAGTCTCAAGAGATGCTTTGAACTTTGGATTCTTAAGATGATGAGAGCTCTTGAAGTTTGACTGAATGCGTTTTCTGTTATGAAACATTGATGAGCCTGTGGAGAACGGAATGTTTTGGTCTTAATAAAAATATTCCCCAAAGGCTCATGTTTCGAATGCTTATCTTCCAATGGGTAGTGCTGGTTGGGGGCTCTAGAACCTTTCAGAGGTCAGGCCTGGCTTAAAAACAGGGGTTCTGGGGACAGATCTTTGAAGGTTTTAGCCAAGTATCACATTCTGGTGTCCAGTCTGCTTCTTGGGTCACTACCATGTGAGCCTCTGCGGACATGCTCCCACCGTCACATCCTCCCCTCTGTGGTGAGCTAAAATCCTTCCACACTGTGAGCCAAAGTCAATCCCCCCTCACTAACTTTTCCCCACTCAGGTGTTTTGGCCACAGAGGAGTGAACAAGACTAACAGAGACAGCAGCTCTAAGTGCTGGGAGTCAGGGAACAGCCACCTGGAACCAGCCTCAGACTCCACATCCTCACCAGGACTGTCCCGAGCAGCTGCAAGCAGGGTCGCCAGAATGCTTGCACTTTTGTCCAACTTTGGTGCAGATGTGGAGGCTTCCACCACGCCACTCCTGCAGGTTTGGTGACTGGCCAGAACGCTTCACGACAGCGAGAAAACGCTGCACTTTCAGTGACCATTTTATTATTATTATATATATTACATTTATAACACAATATAGTATAATATAATAAATGTAATATAATAATGTAAAATATGTGTGAGGTCTGGAGGGCTCCTAAGCACAGAAGCCTCTGCCCATGGAGTCAGGGTATCTCTTCACCAACCAGGAAGCCCCAGCAGCTACACTGTTCAAAGGTTTTGCTGAGATATCATGGCAGAGGCATGATTGATTCACTTACTGGCCTGTGATTGGGCCCAGCCTCCATGGCCCTGTCCTGTCCTCAGATTGAGGGAGAGGATGGCAAAGGTCCAACCCTCTAGTTGTTTGACAAGTTTTGGATTTTCTGATGCCAAGTTCTAGAAATAGAACAGTGATGGAAACTGTCCGCAGCCCCCTCCTCGGCATCACAAAGACAGTTATCACTCAAACTCGGAGAAGTTTCCTATGGCGGGAACTGGGCAAATGGTTCTTATGTGCACATACACTACTTTTCATCACACCACAGACGTGTCATTTGCCACATGCAGGCTCACATCTGGCCAGGGGTGCAATGCTGGAGGTGGGGGAGGACCGTCTCTGGGGCAGGCTGGGTAGCCAGACTAACTGAGGAGGTTAGCTCTGGATTCAGAGAGACCCTGCCTCAGCATATCATGTGGAGAGTGGTTGAGAAGACACCCAGTGCCAACCTTAGGTCTCTACATGCATGTACACTCATGCATACCAGCACGTACATGTGTGTCTGCATACATGAGAACAGGCAAGCACACATATCATGTGCACACACAACAACAACAACAACAACAGAGATGAAATGGACTCCCTCCCTTTCCTGTCCTGTGGACTGCACAGGGTCAGATGTACCCCCAGACATCCACCCTGGGGACAGGACAGAAGCCAGCCTCCACAGCAAGGCCACACAGTGAGGAAAACACCCAGGAAAGGGTTCTTGAAGATGCTGGTAATTCTCCTGGGGGTCACCTCTACCAGAACCTCTTCCTGGAAAGTAACGCAGAGTTCTGATGAACCATTGTCTGCTCTTTGATAACTGGGTGGCTTCACTAGGTCTACCGTCCTCCAGTCATCCACAATGTGGCATGTGAGGGGGGACCACCTCTACATGGCTGACAGTGCGGCATTGCAGGCACGGCTCACTTTTTTTTTTTTTTTTGAGACAGGGTTTCTCTGTGTAGTTTTGGTGCCTGTCCTGGATCTCTCTCTCTAGAGCAGGCTGGCCTCGAACTCACAGAGATCCACATGGCTCTGCCTCCCGAGTGCTGGGGTTAAAGGTGTGCGCCGTCGCCGCCTGGCGCATGGTTCTGCTCTCAGTTTTCTGAAGAACATCCACACTGTTTCCAGAGCTGCGGAACCATTTTGCAGTCCCAGCAGCAGCGCTGCTTTGCTGTGTCTCAGAGGAAAAGAAGGGTGTTTATTTTAGTGAATGAAGAGTTCTTTCTTCTCCCTCTCAGACTTCCTTTGACCCAAACAACAGTGAAGACGTCATCTAGGTTAAGGTTTTCCTGACCCCTACAGAGTAAAGGGCTTCCAACCACACGTCCCCCGCCACCCCTGACACAGTTCCCAGGCTTCACTGGCATCTCGCGCCCGTCTTTCCCAGTGCAGACTGAGTATGCCTTTTTCCTGCTGGCTCTCTGGTCCTGTTGGCTGGTGTGTAGTAGGTGCTAGCTGACTAAATTCTTGCTGATGAGAGAGGCTGCAGACCCCCCTCCCCCAGCCCTTTCCATTCCTTTCTTCCTTCACTCTCTGTTTATACCATGAAGCAGCCTATCTGAGCAAAGGGCACGGAGGATGGAAACACACAAGGAAAAAGGACTTGAAGACTTCTGTGCATTCAGAATGAACCACATTCAGAAATGGCAAATTCACCGCATTCTTTAGGAGCCTGTGAAATCCGGCAGACGAAGAGGAGGCTGTGAGTGGGTGTAGGATGATGAGTGCAGCCACGGGTGGACATTTGCTTTCAGGAGAGGAGGAAGAAGTGAGGGGTGGCCATGTCCACTTGGACAAGAGAGTAGTCTTCCAATTGAAAGTGTTCTCTTTTCCTATAAAAGGCTCAAATGATTGCTTGGGAGGATCTCTTGGAAAAGAAACTTCCACTGTGTTGACGGGAGCAGTGGAGCTGTCTGTGAGAGGAAGCAGAGTCTTGTAGGGAAGATCCTCAAGGAGTTCAGCCTGTACCTCATGTGCTCAGAGAATTCCTGGACAGTGGCAAGGCTGAGTCTTTGGTGTATCCTTTTTCAGGACATGTTTATTTTGAAGTTGTTGTAGAGCTGTAGGAAAGATGCCTCAGAACCCAGGATTTCCTGACGTTTTCACCTACATCTCCATAGGCCAGCCTTCTGCTGTGCCCTCCTAACGTTCTCTGTACACACATCCTGTTACCACTCCGCACCTCAGTGCCGAGGCAGAGGCCATGCTCAGCCAGTGAAGTGCTTGTCTTGAAGGCCTGGAGACCTGAGTCTGACCCCAGAATCCAGGTGAAAAGTTGGCTATGGTGGTGTGAGCTCACAACTGAGGCAGATACAATTGGATCTTTAGAGCTTTCTGGCTGGCCTGCCTAACCTAACCAGTGTGCTCCAGGTCCAGTGAGAGAGAGCCTACTCCTCCACAAAAAGGGTGGGCAGCACCTGAGGGGTGTTAGTGAAAGTTGATCTCTGGTCTCCACCCACACATGGATGAGCACACACTCACACTCACACTCATCACACACACACACACACTCACACACACACTCATCTCACACACACACTCATCTCACACACACACTCACACTCATCTCACACACATACTTACACTCATCTCACACACACTCACACTCATTTCCCTCACACATACACACTCACACTTATCACACACACACACACACACACACACACACACACACACACACGGTTACTTCAGTATCCATTTCCCCAGGAACCATGCATCCTCTTACAATGATCAAAACAAGGTGACTTATGCCACTATAAATTACCTAGCTCACAGATATTAGCCCGAATTTGAGAGCGACTTTAACAAACACAAGCAAGAACTCTTTCTCTGGGTTCAGGATGTGTCCAGGATCACATGTTGGACGTACTGTGACATCTCTCCAGTTTCTTTCCATATGGAACTATCCCCAGGCTTTGTGGTCGTTACCTTGACATCTTTCCAGAGTATGTGACAGTGTTCTTTCAGAATAGATTCCAATTTGAGTTTATCCAGTGTTTTCTTAAACAGTTGCGTGTTCCTTAGTGACACATATTTTGGGTTTTGTTGTTTGTTTGTTTGTTTGCAACACATGGTTTGTGGCTGTGTGTGACCATCCTACAGTGATGATATTTACTAGAAACCTAGGCTGCGGACTGAAAACTATTTACAGTTCCATTTGTTTTCTTTTTATTTCAAAATTATTTTTGTGAAAAACAAACACGGGGTGGGAGACCACTCAGGAATTGCCTCTGAAGTGTGAGGACCTGGGTTTGAACTCCTGGAAGTCACATAAAGTCAGACCCAGCAGCATGCATCTGTGTGCTCCTGCAGTGAGAAGGAGAATCCAAGGAAGCTCACGGGCTAGCTGGCCTGGCACACACAGTGGTAAACAAGAAACTGTCTCAAACAAGACAGAAGGCGAGGACCACACCTGAGGTTGTGCATACATGCCATGACACACACATGTCTGTATAACATAGATGCATGTACACATCTCCCCCCCCCCACACACACACGTCAATACAACCATACACATTACCCTTTGCCTACAGGATCTAGATAGTTAGTCTCACTGCCCACCCTCCACATCCTGTCCCATTGGAAGGCCTCTCCTCCCATGAAAACAGCCCTTTCCTAGAGTACCTGTTGCAGGGCCTGATTTGGCTTGTCTTATAGTTAACTTTTCTTATGATAACAATAAGAATTATACTCCAAAGTAATGAGTAAAATGACAGCCCCCTCTTAAATTGGTGCCACAGTAGTTCATTACACACTGCACGTAACTGTATCGCTCTGTTTTATATTCTGTCTTTGTTTACACCCATACTACCAAGACACCTGAGCAGCGTGTTGCTGGGTCATGATGTAAGGATGTCGCCAGGTGAGAGGGAGTTTCCAGCTCTCATAATCTGGTTATGGTTGACCAATCGTTCTGTGAGGAGGCACAGCACACCACTGTGTTTAGACTTGGAACGTAACAGAAGTGCTGCTACCTCAGCCTGCTAGCTCTCAAAAGATCATCACTTCAAAGGGCTTACTGTTCAAGAACGCTTGTCAGCAGAGTGGCCAGGAGCCCAGGCTTTGTGCATACACGCACGGTTTCTAGCTGTGCAAGGGCCAGCCCTCGGCAGCCATCGGCTCACCTCTCGGAGGCTCCACTTCGGGGTGGTTTCCTGTTGCTGTGACTCGACCTCCCACAGAGAACACTGCGAGGAGGAAGGACTGGCTTCCCTCCGGGTTTCGGAGGTTGGAAACCATAGTCTTGAGTCGTTACGAGGGAACACCACGATGGCAGAAACACATGGCTGAGGCTGCTCACCTCACAGTGGACAGGAAGCGGAGAGAGAGGGACGGGCTGGAGTTCGCTTACAACCTTCAGAGACGTGAGCTTACCTCCTTCTATTAGGCCCCTCTTCCTAAGGTTTCCCGAATCTCACAAACATCTCCACCACCTGGGGACCAAGTGCACAGTCTGTAGGCCTGTGGGGACTTGTCATATTCAGGACACAGCGGTTTCATCTGCAGTAAAATGTACAGACAGAGAAACTCAGGTGCAGGAGAGTTGAATTGTGTCTCACACTCACACAGCTGGTGTCCAGCCCAGGGACTGTCTCTCAAGTCGGGAAGTTTGTGAGGACGACGGGATGTGTGAGACAAGAAGACAGTAAGCAGCAGCCGACAGCTGCTCTTCTCTCCCCTTTCTATCAGTTTCCTATGAGAGATCAAGATGGTTTGACTTGGTACAGAAGTGATGGGGAACCCAGGTTGTCCCTGGACCAACTGACTGACATTTACGGGTCTCTGGGACTCATGAGAGATGAAGTTAACCTTGGGCTGTGTGTAGGGGTGGGGAAAGCCAGGGAGGGAGGGCCACTTAGCATCTGCTCTTGGCCAGTGGGAGGTTCTCAAGCCTTCACATGTGGCCCGTTGTGGTCTGACCTCCCCCAGGGTAAGGAGACTCTGAAGCCCTTTGTACTGGGTTTCGGAGGGTCTTCACAGGATGTGCCTCCCAATCTTCACGGCATTTTCCTAAGACTTTCATTTAAAAGGTATTCTTGTTTCTTGAGTTCCCACTAACTGAGGGGACACAGGAGAGGCTACAAAATCAGATCCTGAGGGAGAGGAGTGTGGGTGCTCTGAGGTTAGAATGTGCAATATCAGGGAGGGTGCAAGAGTTAGCTGTGAATGAGCCGTGGTCATCAGTTATCTTCCAGGGATAACACCACCCCAGAAATACTCCCTCCCCCGACCCTAGCCTGGATGACAGCTATGGAGTCAGGCATAACATTCTTTGTGTTAAGACAGCATTTGTAAACCAGGTTGGGGGAATTCTGTGAGCCCCCTGAGCTGTATAAGCAGCATTGAGACAGAACATGTGTATGTTTACATACAGCTTCTGAAGGGGAAATTCTCAGCTTTGATCAAGCCCTCAAAATGTTCTGTTACTTAAAACAGAGAAAAAGATCCTTGAAGGTTGGGGGAGGAGATGAAAGAGAGGGAAGGAGGCAGAGCTAGAGAGGGAAGATTGTCTCACTGAAGTTACACGTGGTGTTGCTAGGCAACCATTCACTGACTTTTTGAATTATAAACATTTTCTTCTTAACCCCAAATAGATCTTGTATCTGTCTAATGAGAACACAGTTGTTTGAGCATTGGGAAGGAATGGGCTGGGTGGCACATACATGTGCGCACGTGTATAATGTGTGTTTGTATGTGTGTGTGTGTGTGTGTGTGTGTGTGTGTGTGTGTGTGTGTACTGGAGGGTGGGTGGAGTTGGACTCTCTGGGGACTATAGAGATTTGTAATGTGATCAGCTGCACATGAAGATTAATAATGATAATTTATAATGAAATAAAAGATATAGCATACTGCAATAAAATTACCAGTATTGACACTCTTGAGCTTCAGGGCTTTATTAACTAAAATAAAGGTTATTTGAATCCAACACTATGATATCATAAAAGTAGATTCCATAACCAGGATGGCTATTAACTGATGAGAAGGTAGGCAGTATATTCATCATAGATACACTGGTAATAGACTAATTCATGTCTCAGGATGAATGGAATGGGGCAGTGTAAGATTTCATCAAATACAATGACATACAACTTAAAACATATGAACTGCCTATTTCTGGTATTTCCTACTTAATATTTCTGGACCGTGTACAAGGACGGGTAGCAGAACTATGCAAAGTGAGCCCACAGTTGAAGGTGGGCCTATTCTTGGTGTGCGTGCGTGTGTGTGTGTGTGTGTGTGTGTGTGTGTGTGTGTGTGTGCATGTGCGCTAAAGGGCAAGCTTAGGTGTCTTTTTTCCTCATTCCTCCCAGTCAGCCTTCTTTCTGAGACAGGGCCTCTCACGTGCCTGAGGCTTCCTGATGAGGCCAGGCTGGCTGGCTACTGAGCCCCGGGATCTACCTGCCTCTGGCTCCTTAGCACTTGGGCTACAGATGTATGCCATCTTTTGTCTGTTTTTTCCTTTTGGGGGGAGTTGTGGGGACTGAGCTTGGGTCCTTATGCTTGTGTGGCAAGAATGCCATGGACTGAGCCAGCTCCCTAGTTCCTGTGGCATTCGGGCTCTTACTGGGTCTGGCTGCATTTGAAAATCTTGTTCTGGCTTTAGTAGGCACAGCGGGTCAGTGGGAAGCAGAGAGGATAATTACGGAAGGTCATGAAACTAACAGGTGTGTGAGTGACTGAGACAGCACAGGGTCAGTCTTGCCTTCTGAATCTGTCTGCTCTGGTGTCTTGTTGCCAGGTCCATAAAAGTTAGTGGTGTCACTCTGATGGTGTTTACTTTGCATTAATTAAAAATGACCACAGATAAGTGGGGTTGAATCAAATTAAAAATCTTCTGTATGCAAAAGAAACAATTATGACTCAAGAGTTAGCCTATAGGACACAACCCTTGCCAACTATTAATCTAGATACATTCATCTAGAATGTATTGGAAAAACTAAAGAAAACACTAGAAGATTATGCCATTCAATTAATCAATAATTAAATGAACTAACTAGACACTTTCCAAATGAAGATGTGAAGTGTGTGTGTGGGGGGCAGGTATCTCAGCAGGTAAAGAGATTTGCCAAGCAAGCCTGGCTCTCTGAGTTTGATCCTCTGACTCCCTGTGATGGAAGAAGAAGAGAAGCAGCTGTCCTAACTCCCAATGTGCACTATAGCACGCATGCCCACAGAACAATAAAATTAAAGTTAAAAGAAGTCAAAGTGGCCTATAAATACATGGAAGACTATTCAAAATCCTTAGCCACCAGAGAAATGCAAATAAAAACCTCATAGAAATTCTATCTTGCCCAGTTCGAATGGCTACCATCAAAAACAAACAAACAAACAAACAAAAACAAAGCAAAACAAAACAACTGAGTCTGGTGAGAGTGAGAGTGAAAAGGAACTCTTACTCACTGCCGCTGGGAATGTGACAGCCACTCTGGAAATCAGAGTGGAGGCGCCTCCAAGAGCGAAAACAGAACCACCCTATATCCCAGCTACGCCGCCGGGGTCCACAGCTGGAGGATCAGTCGGCATACAGTTGGATACCTTCAACATCCATGTTTACACCTTCACAGCAGAGTCAGCCTGGGTTTCCACCCCTGGATAAGGGATCCAGAGGGAGGCAGAAGTGGATGTCATCACACTTGCCGGCTGTTTCTCTGGGTTGGAAAAGCTCTCTTACTGGACGTCTCCCTCGTTCCTCTTGTCCCTGGCAGGTGAGGAAGAGTCCATTTTTGACCGACTTTGGGGAAAATAATTGGGAACAAGATTAACCTTCCCTTTCCTCTGGTATTGGATCCACTTTGTAGGAAACATACATTCTGCATGGCTTCTACACAATTTGAGTCAATCCCCAGCGTGAAGCCAGTGATGGCTGAACGCTCTCTGCCATTGACCTGGTGGGTTTAGGAAGAAAAGACCCAAAGACACCTTGTTTACCATCACCTTCTCTCCAAATTTCATCTCTCAGTTGGTTCAGGAAAAAAAGGACACTGTGAACTGGGTGTTCTGGAATCTAAGTAAGATTGAGCACACCTAGGATAAAAATCTAAAGGCTGAAATGCTCCAAAATCTGCAACGTCACACCAAAAGTGGAAATTCCCACACATGACCTCATGTCATCATCAAAATACAAGCACGCTACAAATAGCCCATGTGTGGAGGGTATGTATAAAATGTCAGTGAGCTATGTGTTTGTTTACACTTGGGTTCCATCCCTCGAGACATTTCATTATACATATGAAAATATTCCAAAATTAAAAAAAATCCAAAATGGAATCTTCTCTGGTCCTAATCATTTTGGACAAAAAAACATAACCTGTGGTATTAAAAGTAAAAATTTGGGTGTGGAGAGATGGCTTATCCAGAGGACCCAGGCTTAGTTCCAAGAACCTATATGGTGATTCACAATCCTCTGTAAGTCCAGTTTCAGGAGACCTGATGCCCTCTCCGGAATTCTGCATACACTAGGCATAATAGTGGTACATACACACATGCAGACAAAACTCCCACACTTATAAAATAAAAGTAAATGTTATAAAAATTGTGATTATAAATAAATAGACCTTCTTGGTTGTTTTCTTGGAGTACCTTTCTCCAATCCATTTCCCCATCCTGGTCACCCTCTTGGAAAAGCTCACATGTAAAAGCACCCTTAGAGTGCCTCTCTGGTCATGCAGTCTGTGGTTTGCACAAAGGTGTCTAGCCTGAGGGGTGTGCATGTGACCCAGAACATGGACAGGGCTTGCTGCCTGGGATTGCATCAGCTCAGAGGAGGAGATATGTGCTTGTAATTTGCACAGAAGATTCCTATGTGGTAGCAAAGCCCGTATCCTTGTGTCTGATGAGTCAAAAGTTGCATTCTCTTTAGATGAACAGCTCTGTGACGTCACACAACTTCCCCATCCAGACGGATGAAGCACAGGCACCTAGGCACTCTTCTATCATGCTTTCTAAAATACAGGTAGTTAACACATGAGCTCTAACCTGGGCAGGCCCGTGGAGGGGAGAACAGGCATCTTCTCAATCTCCATCAACACTGTGGGGATCTGCATTTAAGAGTGATAGGTTGTACTCTAGATTGGATTAAAAAAGCCTAGACTCTGAACCCTACTTTTCTTATCTCTAACTGGGCATCCATGAGTTGTGGCAAGAATATTTATAACAAAAGTACTGCACAGCACAAACCCCAGCAGATGGTAGAGGTCACCATCATTCTCGATTGCTCAAATTCTCCCCGGGGCACTTGTTAGCTCAGTTAATGCATAAGCCCTGCTCTGACAATGTCGATGCTAATGATAGTAGTCACACGATTATTTCTGGAAAACACCTAGAGCCATCTCTTTGAATTATTCATCTCATGACTGGTTTTTCTAAGTTTTGAAACGTAACTCCACGAGGATCTAAACTTACACGCCAAAGGGCGTTCAACATCTGCTTCTCACTGCGTGTTTACCTGTCTTTCTGTCGCATAGCGGTTGTTTTGATGATTTCAGAGTCTGCTTGATAAAGCCACCCTCCTCCTTAATGAGAGGATGCCCCCCCCCTTCAGCCTCGCTAACTCAGTATATTCTAGAGAAGTAAAGGATCCCGGCAGTGTCTTCCTTCTAAGTCCCCAAGGGGATGCTTCCCGATCCATCTGCGGAAAAGAGCAGAAAACCACAGCCACACGCACTGTCACTCCTTCCAGGGCATCCACTTGTGTTTCCCTCAGAATCTTCCTGACTGTAGCTCCTTTGGCCTTTATGGAGGGAAACTCATAGGGGAAGAGTAAAGTTAAAACAGGAATACGAGTTTGGAGGGCGGTGCTGAGGACAGGGCATGCATGAGGACCTGAGTTAGAACCCGTGGAAAGCCAGACAGTGTGAATCCATAACCTCAGCACTCTACAGTGAGGTGAGAGGTGGAGATGGGGGAATCCCCGGGAGCACAGGGGCCTGCCAGCCTCGTGACCACAGTGGTGAACAACAAAGAGAGCCTGTCCCAAACAAAGTGGAGGGTAAGTTGTCCACACCACCCACCCACCCACCCACATATACCCCCCCCACACACACACACGCACACACACAGTGGCATGCATATGCCTGCGTTCACACACGTGGACACAAATATATACATGTATGCATATTATATACATGTATTCACAAAATAAGGTAGAGAGTAAATGAGGAAGACATCTGAAATTTACCTGTGACCTACACACATGCGTGCACACACATGCACGCACGCACAAGTGCACACACATATGTATGTACACACATATACACACATATAAAAATAAAACAGAAAAACTTTTCTAAACAAAGTTTATTGGTTAAGAACAAAAATCCAACAAATAGTAGATATAAAATTACCATTTCTGGAGGTGTTTAACTGTTGGAAATGGTCAGATCTGGGGTCACATCCCAGGTCCCTCTTGGCTTTTTTGCATTAGCCTCCTACTTAGCATTTCTTTCTTCCTTGCACTGACAAAAGGCTCAAACAAAGAGAATAATGTGGGGCGAACAGCAGGCACATGCTCCGTGACTCTAATTGTTAGGTGGATAGAGAGTCTTAGCTGGTAGTTCTGGCTGGATACTGAAGTGTAATTGAAGCAGCCACAGCGATGAGTTAGGAAACCGGCTAGCTTTATCTCAAAACCCAGTTCTGTCAAATTCCTACTGTGTGAACGTCATCAAGACTCAGTTTCACCGAGCCTCAAGTTTCTTCCTAGATAAAGTGAGAGCAAAATAAGTCTCTATGCTTTGAAGGGACCCAGTGTTTATCATGAAAGCATAAAGTTTGGTTTGGGCCTTCTGGCCAAGAGTCTTCAAGTCTTCTGTGTTCCTGTGTGCTCCCCTGCAATTGTCCCTAAGAGCCCTGGGCCACTGGGGGAGGTCAGAAGATGGAATGACATCTAGAGCTCTGCCTTGTACCAGAAGTCCTTTCCAGGAAGACAACTTCTGGCATGTAGGGATTTCCAGGATGATTGGTGCTGCCAAGACAGAAGGCCTGTGGTACAAGGAGCTGGCCAGGCAGACTCCAACACGGTGGCAATGCTTTGGAGCTGGACAGTTCAGCTCCTGCCTCTGCTACTCCTGTCTGTGGGGATCAGGCAGGTTACCTAAACATGCCTTCAGTTTGTGGATGAATCCAGCTACAGATGCTTGCAGAGTTGAAGTGGGATTGAATAAGATAATAAGCACAAAATCCTTGCTGCCTGGCAAAATAAACAGAAGCCATTTTTACTAGACCGCCAAGAGCTATGCAGTTCTGCGCCTGGTTAGGAGCTGAGTGTATGTCAGATACTGCACCCACCATTCTGCCAGAAACGATGTAGTCTGTGGTGCTTGGCGGTTCTGTGGTGCTTGGCGGTTCTGTGGTGGACATTACACTGGGTGCTTGTCCATCCCAAATGCCCAAGTCTACATTACACTGGGTGCTTGTCCATCCCAAATGCCCAAGTCTACATTACACTGGGTGCTTGTCCATCCCAAATGCCCAAGTCTACATTACACTGGGTGCATAGCCATCCCAAATGCCTAAGTCTAGATAAGTCATCACAATTCATTTCTTCTGGTAGAACTAAAAATTGGTATAGGCAATTTATGGAGAGGTTTAGCTTGCGGTTCTGGACTCTGGGAAGTTTAGAATGGAGCCAACGTCTGGCCAGTGCCTTTAAAAATATTTCTTTTAGCTTTGGGGGTTATAATGCAATTACATAATTTCCCCCTTCACTTTTCCTCTCTCAAAACCTTTCCATACACCCCTCCTTGTTCTCTTTCAAATTCACTGGTTAGGGCCTTTGTCCTGCTTTATTCATGAAGAAAGAGCAAGTAAGTACAGAGGATGGAGGGGGCGCATGCACTAGACTTTGTCTTCTTGCTGGAAACCTGTTGCCCCCTTAGGCTGACTGTCTCCCTCAGCAACAGAGCCCTTGTATCTATCCATTTTTCAAAAGGTTCACATCCTCACAGTGCCATAGTAACAATGAAATTTCAACATGAGTTTTGGAGAGGACATTTAAATCATAGCAATATCTATCTCTTGATTCTTTAACATTCAAGGAGACCCCAGATTATGAACATATTTTAAAAAGATTTATTTATTTAGTATTTTGTGTGTGTGTATGCATGTGTGTGTGTGTGTGTGTGTGTGTGTGTGTGTGTGTGTGTGTGCCACAGATGCAAGAAGAGGATGTTGGATCCCCTGGAGCTGGAGTTACAGGTTGTGAGCCATCCAGTAAAGGTGCTGGGGACTGAACTGGCGTCCTCTGGAAGAGCCTCAGGCACTCTTAGCCACTGAGCCATTTTTCAGCCCTCCCCGCCCCCATAATGTCTTGATTCATGCAACATTCATGACACAAAGAACCATGTGAATAATTGAAACTATGAGAAACAATAAGACCGTCCCTATGAAAGGGAGATGTGGAGCCAGGTAGACTCTGTTTGAATTGTCTGTCTTTCTCTGACACAATCTGTCGTTGTGTCCTCTGTGATGGTTTTAGTCAGCTGTTGTTTGTTACTCTGGAGTGTATCAGTCTGTCTGCTGTTGTTGTTACTCTGGAGTGTATCAGTCTGTCTGCTGTTGTTGTTACTCTGGAGTGTATCAGTCCGTCTGCTGTTGTTGTTACTCTGGAGTGTATCAGTCCGTCAGCTGTTGTTTGTTACTCTGGAGTGTATCAGTCCGTCTGCTGTTGTTGTTACTCTGGAGTGTATCAGTCAGTCAGCTGTTGTTGTTACTCTGGAGTGTATCAGTCTGTCTGCTGTTGTTTGTTACATGTGTCTGTTGCATAGGTGTCCTGTGTAGCTCAGAGCTCTACGCTGTGCTTGGAGTATGAGGAGGAAATGGCACAGTTCCTAAGATCCTGAAGTTCTAATTTAGTGATAGTGAAGAGACAGTCAAGAGAAGTCAACTACGATGACAGTGTTTTGTGGAGTAGATGAATGTGTGAATGGGATGTCTGTGGGAGCCCGTTTTCGGGTTCCTCTTGGCTTTACCCAGCAGGTCTGCATGGAGAGGATGATTAGGGCCACGGGCCTGAGTGCAGGTGTCTGAAATGGTCTGTACTTGGCTGTGCTGGGGGAGGAGGTCTTTTGCTCCACTCCTTGGCGTCTCTGTAAATACCCTGGGGCAGAGACAGTCAGGGCATTGGAATAGGTTCCAGGCCCTCCCAAGGCTATCCTTTATTTTCTATCTGTTTATCTCCGCAATAAATCCTTCTATCTAATATTTCCTGCTTCTCACACTCAAGAAAATTTTGGGGAGCTGTGGGGTTGCTGGGTAAACGCCCTATAGATGTATACATTCAGAAGCTGTCTGGGGCTTTGCAGACATACAGCTCTGATCTCAGGTCCTGGCCCTGTTGCTGGAGGGCTTCTCTCCAGGCTCCACCAAGCCCCGCAGTCCCACAATCCACGTATAAAATAATCACTCAGACGCTTATATTATTTATAAACTGTATGGCTGTGGCAGGCTTCTTGCTAACTGTTCTTATATCTTAAATTAACCCATTTTTATAAATCTATACCTTGCCACATGGCTGGTGGCTTACCGGCGTCTTTACATGCTGCTTGTCCTGGCGGTGGCTGCAGTGTCCCTCCCCTTCCTTCTTCCTGTTTCTCTAATTCTTCTCTCTCCTTGTCCCGCCTATACTTCCTGTCTGGTCACTGGCCATCAGTGTTTTATTTATATAGAATGATATCCACAGCAGGCCCTGTTCTTAACCAACTTGTGACTTTGCCAAGTTACTTACTGAGTTCTGTGTGGAACCATGTATGATGGATATTGACCAAGATCTTACTTATAAAGGGATAGCCTAGTCTGGCATAGAGAGGCATAACTGGAAGCCATGATGATCAAAGTTAATATTGTTATCACACACACTCAGTCATCTTGGTGTGTGGGTACGTGTGCATTTGTTTCTGCCCCTTGTATTCATGCCATTGGACATTTCATTTGTCCTTCTGTGTTCTGATGTGATCAGAGAAAATCAGTAGACCACCCACCCACTGTATACATTTTCACTGAATGTCCTGGCCACTGGAGTAATCAGCAGTAAAAACAAGATCTTTTCTCTCGTGGGGCTAAGCTTCTAGAGAGATAAACACAGAATACACACTACCATGTCAGGCAATGCTGAAGAGATACATCATGAAAAGAAGGGACCATTATTTTCCCTCTTGTTGTGACCCAGATTGTCTTATTCCTGGCTTTAGCCTCATGGCTCTGAACAGAGCAGAGACGGGGCAGTTTGCTCAAGTCAAGGCTGCCTTCCTTCTTATTTTAATAAAATAACCCAAAAAGGCACACCTGTGAAAAAATTTTAGTTCTCAGCCCCAAATGTCTCAGTTCTCCCAAGAAGCATCGGGGCCAGTGTGGCTAGAACATGAGAAGCTGGTAAAAGAAAGACCCAAGCGGAGGTAAAAGATTGTCCTGGTATTGGATTAGTGATGAGTGCTCACTTGGCCTGCAGACTGGTCAAATGCATGGCCTCTGTTGCTGGGACCCCTTGGCTGCCCCAGACTCACAGGTTTAGGTTGGAAAAGACCAGACAACTAGCAGTGCTGGAAGCCAGATATTCCCAAGGCAGCAGGCAGCCCCCAGAGCACAGCTGCATTGCCATGACTGGTCCCTTTGGTTAGAGCAGGAATATGTCTAATTACGCTGATTTATTGAAGTATTCAGCAGCCATCAGATAATCTTTATTTTACCCTTATTAATGACTTGCTGAGTCCTGGCAGTGAGCTCTGCATGAAATAAGGTACAGCCCGGGGCTGAGGAGGGTCCGAGGTGAGGCAGGGAAAACCTCAAAGCTCCCTCAGTTGGCATGAGGGTGGACGGGCTGTGGGGGGTGTGACATTTCAAGGTGTGTTTAGCCGACTGTCATCCTCGGCATTCTTTCCACACCCTGGTCCCAATCTCTTTCCAGTTTCCTCCCCTTTTCCTCCTGAGGATTATCTCCCGAAGCTGATAGGCCTTTCATTTTGTCATATCAAGCCTATCCACTCATCTCTGGGTATTGGTTTATGGACCCTAGTCTGTCATCTTATTTTTATGAACACTTGGAGGAAAGAGGGTGCAGAGCAAGGCCTGAGGAAGTGGGAGACCCTTCATTCTCATGAAGAGGACTGGAAGTTTCTTGTAGTCGACTCTCTTTGGCTGGGGTGTAGCTGAAATACAAGGGTATCATGCCTGGCTGCACCAAGGTCTGAGGTGGGGGTCTGAACAGACGTCTGAGGTAGAAGAGGGAACAACTGGGGATGCTCTTGGGAGGCTGCACTGCTTTGTCCTGGATCTAGGACCCCTTGGCTGTCCCAGACCCACAGACTTAGGGTGCAGAAGCCCAGGCAACAAGCAGTGCTGGAAGCAGGGATGCTAATCAGATAGTCCTGAGCCATCTTTGGCACACAGGATGTCACAGATTCAGCACAGAGTCACGATTACTCCCCCTCCCCTAAAGCTCTGGTTTTTCAGGGGAGATCTGAGGCCTTCCTGGACAAAAAGACTTCCCCCTTTCTCGCTGGGTGGTTTTAAGGTGTGGAAGCAGCAGGGTTTCTGGGAAAGCTGTGGGTGGGCCGAGGGCCAAGGATAATGAAGGTGTCCTTGGGTCAGCATTTTGCTTGAAAGGCTACCCTGGTTCCTCCTTCAATACCCAGCCCAGATCCCTCTGTCCTCAAGCCAGGAGGGCTTGTAATACTGCCATCACTTAAGCTTGCAGGAAGAGCAGAAGGCCAAGGAATCTCGTTCTCCACAGCTCTATGGGAAAGGGCATATCTTCTCTATGGCAGAGGGACAGAAGACTTGCTGGCCTAATCCTGGAGTTGGGTCTTCAGCTCAGGGCTCACATTTTAGCAGGAGGCTGCAGGAAACAGCTGGATCCTATAATGAGAAAAGAGGGAATGGGAAACTCAGTGTTGGATGCTTAGGGAAAAAGGAAACTGACCTCCCACAGTGTAATGGTCCAGGCGTAGCTCCCAGATCCAGACCGACTGGACATTTTTCAATAGCCCGACCCAAATGCTGCAGTTTTCCATGGGTGGGGAAGGGTGCAGAGGGAGCTGTTGGCTTTTAGGATCTTGACCTAGTAGTTGGGAGCCTGAGAATTTGCTTAGCTTGCTAGACAGGGTCTGCTGTTCCTGGGCAACCTGTAGATAGGAATGCTTGCCATGGCTATCTGGGGATCTGGGTTCATTCATTCATAGAGAGGCCATTGCAGAGACAGGCTATATTAGTTACTTTTCCTGTTGCTATTATAAAACACCTGACAAATGCAACTTAAAGAAGAAAGGGTTTATTCTGGCTTACAGTTCAAGAGAGATTTTTCCAGTATGGCAGAGAAGGCACCAGCAGTCAGGAAGGGGAGAGGGAACAGGAAGTTGGGTGAGACAGCTATAGATCTTCAAAAGTCCACCATGCTGTTCGTCTAGCAAGGACCTACCCCCTAAAGGCTTCACAGTTGTTCTAAACAGTGCTGCTAGCTGGAGACCGAGTATTCAAGCACACGAGCCGATGACAGACTATTTCACAGTCAAACCACAGCACTGGACAAGGCCATGGTTCATTGTTGCTAAAGCATCCAATGACAGGCCACAGAGAAGAGCTGGTGCTGAGGACAGAGAACAGCAATTCCTATTCATTCCCTGTGTCTGTACTGAATATCAGTTCTCGCACGAATTCTAATTGGTCTTAATAATAAAAACCTGGAGCCAGATATCAGGGTAAATGCTGAAAGGTCAGAAAGAGCAATCCACAGCTACCTCTTACCTCGCCAACCCCTAAGCCTGTCTCCTCCACCTTTATTCCTTTCTCTACCCAGCCATATCACTTCCTGTTTCCTCATCCCTAGTGCTTGGGATTAAAGGTGTGTGCCTCCCAAGTACTGGGATCAAAGGCATGAGATCCCAATGCTGGGATTAAAAGTGTGTGCCACCACTTCCTGGCTTCTATGGTTAACTAGTGGCTAGCTCTACACTCTGATCTCCAGGCAAGCTTTATTTGTTAGAGCACAAACAAAATATCACCACAATCAGTCTGTTCTGTTTCTGTTTAACTCTGTTCCATATTGACAGGGCTACTAAAGGATAGGAGAGGACCAGAAGGAGAGGAAGGTCCAAGAAGCATTTCAAATTTTGATATGGCATATACTTCTGACACCTCTTAAAAACACAACCATCAAATCAAATCCAGGGGGATATTGAGTTAACATCATTGCCTCTTCAACTTGCTCTCTCTCATATAGCCAATTTCCATGAAGGAGAAGTTGATATCATTACTCTAGATATGACCCATCTTGGGCTATGTCTTCAAGCATTTTTTTTTTTTACTATGACCTGTACAATCATATAAAGGTGACAGATGAAACGAATCTTTGATAAAGCTATTGTTTAGCTGTACTGCCCACAATGAATGATGATACATCCTCTTTGTCAAACTTTATATTCCTTTTAAAAGTCCTGGTTGACTGGAAGACACCACAGTGGTCTCAACGGCTTCCTGGAGAGTGGCTTCTGTCAATGTGACAGACAGCAGTGTTGTTTCCATTCAATTCAGTGGCTGCTCCTTAAGCAACCACTGTCCTAATCGGCAATTACAACTCTGTAGCTTCCAGTAACAGCTTGACTGCACTGGCTGTAGCCAGGATGGAATTCTGTTCCCGCAGGCACCAGCTGCTAAAGGGAACGTTATCTAGATCTCTGCCCCTTTATAGAACTCAGGATTCAAAGGTTGAGGTGAAATTCTGTTAGCCCAGAGACGCTGAATAGCAAGTAGCTAACCTTTTCTCCTAGCTTGTGTCTCCCCCCAAAACCCACGTGTCCTTCTGCTCAGCACCCTCTCAAGAACCCTAGCTACACATGGTTCCTCCCTACCACTTCCTGTCAGCTAGTTGCTGACTCAACCTCCTGACCCCAGGTTAATTTTACTTAATCAAGCAAACGTAACACATCTTCGCATCATTAAACAAATATTCCACAGCATAAACGAATGTAACACATCGTAAACCAATATTCCACAACACACCAGGTACAGCCAGATCTTCACAGTTGCCCACCCAACATTGACCAAGAGGATCATGGGAGCAAGAATTCAAAACCAGATTACTACTGAAAAAAAACTACTGCATAATGAGGCTACATGAAGGATGATAGAAGAGAAATTTGAATGGTGACTTTGACTTCTCTCCTCCTGGCTTCTCTTCATCTTGTTCCTGTTTCTGGAAATGCCTAGCTAGCTCCTCCGTCCCCAGACTGCCCATCTCTCAAGGCTTGTCTCTTCCAGCAGTTCTTCCCTGACTGTCTGCCTGTTCAGGGCTTTTCAGCATCAGAATCTCACTCACTTGGCATGCCATTGTGCCTGACCAGCCAAACTCGATTCCCTGAATGGTCTGTATTTCCTGTACTTGACAGAGATGGTCTAGTTTTACACACTATATAGAGCCATGGTTGTGGAGGGGTCTTCTGGGCCCTGGCAAATGACCAGCTCTTGGATAATCAAAGTCTTTTTTATTCTTAGTTCCAAAATGATCTGAAGTTTGTCTACACTCTCACTCTTGGGTCCAGTGACACACAGTCTTTATAATCTCTGCCTGGGTTGGCCTGACGCCTAGTTTTCCATCTAGTCTTGATTTATGCCTCTTGTGCAAACATATCTGTTCACTAAAAACTCTCACTGGCTCTGCTGGTGTGGGCACCTCAGCCCACATTATCTAGAGTTAGTTTTCCTTTCTCTTAGTATTGCACACCTGTGTGAATCCCATGCACACCAGCCATTCTTTTTTCAAATGAACCATTCTATCATTAGAATTATCCCTCCTTCTATGCCATCATCAGCTCCTTATCTAAGTCAGGCCTGGGCGTTGGTCAGGCTCTTTCCTTTTACTTCATGAACCCATATATCAATTTCTTAAGTAATATAAGTGCCTACTAATGACTGAACATTGTGCTAATTGCTGGATGTAGCATAGTGAGTGAGATCAATAGCCTTGTTTTCTTGGAGTTTATAGTCCAGCACAATAAACACCCCCACACCCAGTTGCAGAATGAGACACGGATGATAAAGGCAATGAGGCGGCTCTCTGCCTGTGGGAGTAGGGCAGGTTCACTTTACACTGGGCACTCCAGGAAGGCTTCTTTGAGGAATTAATAAGAAGCTTGGATCCCAAGGGTCCAAAGAAGTCAGTGAATGGGAGGCAAACACTTTAGGGAGTTTGTTTACATTTTAGAACGACCATTCTGGAAAGCAAGTGGCAGTGGATTGTTAGGGGCAAAGCATGGATATGGGGGAACCAATTAAAAGGCTCTTTGTATTGTATAAACAATTGTTGTTGGTGGTTTCCACAAAAAATGGACAGAGTGGGGACCAGTGTTGGCAGTGAAAGTCAATAGGGCATGGCAGTAATGGATTGGGTGCTGTGTAGGGGAGGGGCTGGTAGTTAGGGTGAGACTCTGAGCACCAGGTGAATGACTTCAGCAGGAGGTGGATGGTAGAGGCATCCATCAAGTTAGGGCAAAGAAGGTAAACAGAGTATCTGATGGGGCAGCTACAGACACACAAAGACTTTGGTTTTCAGCTCCATGGGCATGTGTGGGGTCTGACTCTTGGTCTGATGATGTTCTGCTGTGGCCATCTTGGAATTCTTTTTTTTTTTTTCACATCTTGGAATTCTTAAGAATTTTTTTTATGATTATAATGTTTTTATTTGGTTTCATATAGTTAATTACATTGGTTGATTTTTCAAGTAAACTAACCTTGAATTCCTGAGACAAATACCATTGGGTCAAAATGTTTTATCCTTTTTTTAATAAATGCTTAATAAATAGATTTATTATATATAATAAAATTAAACATTAAAAAACAGAACCTATAAGCCAAAAGAAATCTTTTCTCCCTTAAGTTGTTTCTTGATAGGTATTTTGTCAGAGCAACAAGAGAAAGACGCCTCTCTAAATCGAGATTTTTTTTTTCACTTTTAGGTTTTTCTTTTCTTTTTCTTTTTTTTTTTTTTAATGCCAAATGCCATTTATTGAACGTGGGAGGAGGTCTTAAATACAGGCTTACAGCACAATTGGAGAACCCCGGGGGGTAAAAATTAGCTACTGATGTTTTACAATCTTGCATCTAAGCTGTTAATGCCCAATATGCAGGATACACAGACAAGGAACTTCCCTTAAACATTCAGGAAGGTGGAACTCGACAGGAAATTAATATAGGGAGGATATCAAGTTCAAGGTCAGCAAGCAAGGCAACAGTTATACAAAATGGGGGCCAGGGCCCTTAAGTCACACTGGGATCAAGAAAAATGGGCCTTGGTGGTTCGTGTTCCTGGAGTTGTGTCCATGCCAGTGGATGCCCACACACTCCAGAAGAGAATTTGACATCACTGCTGCCGTTGTTGCTGTTATAGCAGTGGCGGCCACCACTGCTACTGTTTCTGGGATTACCATTTCATAATTGCTTACTACAGCTAGCACAGTGGAGACCCTGGCAGCAAAAGTAGCTACCACAGTTAGTTAATCTTTCATTCTATTGGGCATGATAAATTTAATTCAATAGTTATATACATTTCGATTGGCTTTGAAAGTTGTAAATTTATAAACTCAAGTTCCATTTGCTTTTGGGATGCCATCTTATAAGGACTCCAATTTGCAGTAAGGTTCATTAAGGAAGGGAATGGCTCAGTTACCTTTAGCCTACTGGGTATGGGTGGGTTAGGACCTCTGTTGGTCTTTTCTGTATTGAACACACAGATTGTAAGCCCAGTACCACTTTGAGATCTTTGGCAGCAGTTAGCTCTGCAGCTCACACATGATTGAACCTGTATGATAATGAGTATTCAGAGATGGGTAATACATGGGGGGGCACTCACCAACCTAAGACAGAGTGCCTGTGTGGCCAGGACAGGTGTCTCCATGACGAGTAAGGTGACCTACTGATGTCTCATGCAACCTAAGTCAGAATTTGGTTTTTGAACATGTGTTTTGTGAGTGGTCTAACTGGACAGTAGAGTGTGAGAATGAACAGAATATGCTGTGTGTGCGTTCCTAGGCCTCATCACCTCATTTTGTACTGCTGATGTACTCAAATAACAAATTTGGGAGACTCATGATAGAGATTACTCAACACAACACAAAGTGAGTACAAGATAAGAGTGTTGTGTCTATGCCTGACTAGATGGGCACACTGACAATCCCATGAGGCCCTGCTTCCAGTTCAGTGGGACACAAGGAAGTAGGTGAAGGCCTCTGAATAAACACAAAAGGAGATGTACCTTATCATATTCTTTCTTGAACTGTAAATGAAGGTACAGAAGGAAGAGAGGTAAAGGGCAGCCTGACATTCCTTTTGTTCATCACTAACCTGTGAGCCTAGCACTTGGGGAATGGAAGCCAGAGAATCAAGAGTTCAAGGATAGCCTGGGCTACATGAGACCCTGTACCAAATAATTGATCAAACAAACACAATGAAGAAACAAAATAAAACTAATTAATTTAGTTTCGGGCAAAACTTTTACTGTTCTAGAAAAAACAAAATATACATATATACAAACATACAGACACGTACTTATATATACCTACATGTAAGAGCCAAGAACTAAGCATTGTGTCATTTTGATGATTCTATATATGAGTTGAATTCTCTCATATTTACATTTAAAATTGGCATTGTGCTATACAAAAATGAATGATAAAATTCAGGCTCCTAAACTACATTTAAAAGTTTTTCTTTATATATAATGACATCAAAGAGCAAATAAGATGAAAAGCCACAGAGGAAGTGTGGGAGGGAATGGCAAGTCTCACAGTCTAATGCTTTTTATGACTCTATCCCTGTGTTTCAACAGAAGATCTACACCTTCAGTTTGTGCCTGACCCTTCTAACCACAGAGCAGGTTCTGGGGAGCTAGCTGATGAAGGAAAGAGGTCAAGAGTCCCGAGACTTACCACCTGAACCGCTATGATTGATGTTCTCAAAGGGTCTGTACCTGTCAGTCCTCCCACTCTGAGGGAGCTCCTCCACCCTGGTCTGTAAGGAGGGTTGGCAAATCCAGAAAGAGAAGAGAGGCTTCACAAAGAGCTTCAGGGGTAAGGACTGCAGGACCAAGGAGAGACCAGAGAGACAGGAGGTGGGCAGGGAGACCTCAGGGGACACGTCCTGGAGGCCTAGGGGTCACATCCAAGTAACATCAAATGTGGCCTTGTCCTGTGTTTGACGAGAGGACAGAAGTCCTGCTTGACCACTAGTGCTGAGGAGGCCTAGCCACAGATGCTGCCTGGCCAGGAAAATAGAAAGAATGCTCTCTATCCACGTCCCCTCATGATGATGTCAGTGGAGACATGGTCTACAGGATGGTTCTACTCAGTGTCTTCTGGGGCAGGGTTCATGTCCAGGACTTTAGGGCCTTGGTACCCCTAAACCCATCCGACTCTAGGTCTAACTAGCACCCCGATCCTCACAGACCCCACTGTTTCCTACAGTCATTACACTGTCAGCCAGATAAAGTCAAAAAACACTTCTTGCATTGAAAACCATTTTCTATCATGATACAGGCCTAACTTGTTCTACACAATTTTACATGGCTACTAATAAACAATTAATACACACTTTACTTCAAAGGAGAGTTCAGAAGTTTTCCTGAGTGCTTTTCCAGACAAAGGAGAGGACTCATTTGGTAAAATACTTGCCATGCAAGTACAAGTACCTGAGTTCGATCCACAGAACCCATGTAGAAGCCTGGTGTGGTGGTGTGCATTTGTTATCTCAGCACTGAGGAGGCAGAACGTGGCTACCTTGAGTTCACTAGCCAGCCAGCCTAGCTTAATCATCAAATTCCAGGTAAAAATAAATGACCTTGATTCAAAAACAAAGTGAACAAAATCATGATGGATGGCGCCTGAAGGCTGACCTCTGACTTCACATATGTGTACACACATGTGCACAGACTCATACTATATACTTTAAAAAAGAATACTTTGCCTTTTGTGAGAAAGAGCTCCATGCCCTGGTTTTAGGTGTCACCACACACCCAGGGAACGGTGACAAGCACCAATGGGCAGTTGGACAGCCCTAGTTTCGGAACTCAGCTCTGCCACTTAGTAACTCTGGTTGGCTAGTTGTGTACACTTCCTTTTCTAAGTGTATTTATTATTATGTGTATAGGCATGTGGTAGTTTGAATGTAACTGGTCCCCATAAACTCATAGGGAGTGGCATTATTAGGAGGTATGGCTTTGTTGGAGTGGGTGTGGTCTTGTTGGAGGAAGTGTGTCACTGTGGGGCTGGGCTTTGAGGTCTCCTTTGCTCAAGCTTCACTCAGTGTGATACTTGGGCCTCTTCCTGTTGCCTGCAGGTCAAGGTGTAGGACTTTCCATGTCCTTCTCCAGCACCATGTCTACCTGCACACCACCTTGTCGCACTATGACAATAATGTACTAAACTTCTGAAGATGTAAGCCACCCCAATTAAATGTCTTTCTTTATAAGAGTTCCATGGTCATGGTGTCTCTTCACAGCAATAGAAACCCTAACTCAGGGTGTTTTGCGAGCCTGTGTATATTGCATACCACATGTGTACAGTACTCACAAAAAAGGGCTTCAGGTCCCCTGGGGCTGGAGTAACACGCCATTGTGAGCTGCCATGCGGGTGCTGGAAATAAAGCCCAGGTTTCTGTAAGGGCCGTCAGTACTCTTAACTGCTGAGCCATCTCCCCAGTACCAGTTGTGTATACCTCTCGAGCCTCAGTTTCTGCATATTTAAGACATGATAACTGTGTGTAATTTACAAGGCTTCCGCAAAGCTGAAAGTACTGTAGCATATGCAAATCTCCCAGCAGCTGGCAAATGGCAAACATTCAATAAGCATCAAAAGTTATGAATTATTAATAGCACCCTGGTGCAAATGATCAAAGTCTGCTTGGGGGAGCCTTGTGCAAGCCACCACATCTCCTTGACTTTGATTACGACTTCTACAAGAATGTGGATAATCAGACATGAGTAAGAGTTTCTTTGACTCTTGTAATTAAAAATAAATACAAAGTGATGTTAAACTTACCTGGAAGGCTGTTAGGAGAATAAACTATATGTCACAAAAAGGGGTGGAGGTAGTGTGTTGGGTTCCAGAGAAGCAAGCATGAATAAGATATTGTATTAGTTATCTCTTGCCCTGGAGCTGCACAGCTGAAAACAACCGCCGGTTGATTTCCCACGGTTTGTGGGTTGGCCATGTGCTCCCTTAGCTGGTGTCACCTGGGCTTGCTCTCACAGCTGCAGGCAGGCTGGAGAATTGGGCTGAGAGGTCTGCGAAGGCTGGGTGCCATGAGATCAAGCCCCAGGGCATAAGCACACAGCCTCTGAATGGATTCTGAGTTCTGACTGACGCCTTATTGGCCGGAGCATGTCATGTGGCCAAGTTACACCTCAACCTGCAAAGAGACCACACAAAGGCACAACAGCAGGTGGATTCATTGGCAACCCTGTTGTGACAACTGACCACAAACATCTTACCTGTCCAAAGGCCACTTCCCGGGCATATCCTGAGAAAGCACTTCTAGGAGAGTGTCCAGGTCAATTTTCACACCACTGCAGAAGTCTGGCTTTCTACAGTCTTTGATACCAGTCGCTCCGAATCATTACATCATTCCTTCTCACGCTTCATTAGCCTGAATCTGATCACATGGCCACAGGAAGGAGGAGATTAGTTTTAGAGATCTTCTGGAGTTACTTTTGCCTCCATAGACTCTGTCCCACTCTGGGAAGCTCACAGAGAACTCTTCCTTTGCCCGTTGATATTATCTGACTGACAGTGTAGCAACTGTAGGAAACAGTGGGGTCTGTGAGGATCGGGGTGCTAGTTAGACCTAGAGTCGGATGGGTTTAGGGGTACCAAGGCCCTAAAGTCCTGGACATGAACCCTGCCCCAGAAGGCACTGAGTAGAACCATCCTGTAGACCATGTCTCCACTGACATCATCATGAGGGGACGTGGATAGAGAGCATTCTTTCTATTTTCCTGGCCAGGCAGCATCTGTGGCTAGGCCTCCTCAGCACTAGTGGTCAAGCAGGACTTCTGTCCTCTCGTCACACACAGGACAAGGCCACATTTGATGTTACTTGGATGTGACCCCTAGGCCTCCAGGACGCGTTCCCTGAGGTCTCCCTGCCCACCTCCTGTCTCTCTGGTCTCTCCTTGGTCCTGCAGTCCTTACCCCTGAAGCTCTTTGTGAAGCCTCTCTTCTCTTTCTGGATTTGCCAACCCTCCTTATAGACCAGGGTGGAGTGGGAGGACTGAAGGGTATAGACCATTGAAAAAATACCATGAATTCCATTTATTTTCTGTTGAAATTCAAGGGGAGATCCCATTTCCTGTTCTTTACAGTTTAACAGCACCTTGTGACTGGGCTCAGCTCAGTGGCATATGGACTGGATGCTCACAATCTTTTCTAGGCTTCCTCTAAATCTTTCCTAAGAGTCAGTACAATGTCTGTTACTCGTTTCATAAATAAAATTGTGCCAGGGTGGTGGTGGTGGTGGCGGCGGCGGCGGCGGCCGCGGTGGCCGCCTTTAATCCCAGCACTCGGAAGGTAGAGCCAGGCGGATCTCTGTGAGTTTGAGGCCAACCTGGGCTACCAAGTGAGTCCCAGGAAAGGTGCAAAGCTACACAGAGAAACCGTCTTTAAAAACTAAAAATAAATAAATAAATAAATAAATAAATAAATAATTGAAAAAAAGAAATGAATAAATAAAATTGCATTGGGCCAAAGTCCCACTCCTTTGCTCTTGTCTTGCTTGTCGCTGTTTTCACACCACAAGAGAGATAAGTAAGATGACCAAGTGAGCACCCTGCAGCCTGAACTGTTTCCTGCACAGCTGCCGACTTCTGCTCTAGTCCCTGTGTGCTGCGATGGACTTGCGTCCTTGGCTGCTGGAAGATGTTCCCCTCCTGCCTCTCATGCCTGACCTGATTTTCACAGCATCATGATATTGCTCCAACTAGGGACAACTGAGAGAGCCTCCCCAACCCCAGGCTCCTGAGCTGTCCAAGGAGTTGGTGGAGATCTTTCTTTGGGACCCTTATCCCTCTATCTAGTCTTGCATCCTTGCTTCCCTTCCACGGGTATGAATCCTGAACACTCCCAACTAAGTGTCCTGCGCTCTGTTCCCATCTTAGAGTAGGTTCCTGGGGACTGTGCTCTGAGGCATCTCCTCTTTCCCTTTGGGCTGTTCAGTAGGTCAGCGTCACAGTTGGAAACTGTTCTTAGAGGACAGTCATCCATAGGAGCCTCTGAATTCCTGTCATATGTGACATTGGAGCAGTGTGACAGTTTGAATGAAATTGGTCCCTATAGGCTCACAGGGAGTGCCACTATTAGGAGGTGTGGCCTTGTTGGAGGAAGTGTGTCACTGTGGGCGTTGAGGTTTCAGATGCTCAAATCAGGCCCAGGGACTCTTCCTGTTGCCTGCTGATCTGGATGTAGAACTCTTGGCTACTTGTCCTGCACCTTGTCTGCCTGTGTGCCACCATGCTTCCCTCCCTGATGATAATGGGCTAAATCTCTTAACTGTAAGCCAGCCCCGATTAAATGTTTTTCTTTATAAGAGTTACCATGGTTATGGTATCTCTTCACAAGCAATAAAACTAAGACATAGGTTGGAACCCAAATTGGGGTATTGTTGTGATTGGCCAGACCATGCTTTTGTTTGGAGAAATGTAGACTTTGGGATTTTGGATTAGGAAAGCGGTTGAATGCTTTAAGTAGGGCTCATTAGGCTATACCAGTAAAAGCAGGGAAGACAGTCATGGTGAGGGTGATTTGACCTCTGGGGACCCAGCTCAAGAGGTTTCAGAGGAGAAGAATATTAGTATGTGGCCTAAAGACTGATCTTATGATATTTTGGTGGAAAATGTGGCTGCTTTCTGCCCTTGTCCAAACAAAACAAAACAAAACAAAACAAAAACAAACAAACAACAACAAAAAAAACCTGCCTGAAGTTAAATTGAAGAGTGACAGATTAACAGTTTTGGCAGAGGGGATTTTCAGATATCCTAGTACTGACTGTGTAGTTTGATTATCAGTGGCCACACTTATGCATATCTATAATGAAAATGAATAAGCTGAGCAAGGAAAAATATAAAATGTACTATTTGAGGAGAAAAGGGAAAAAAATTAAAGAAAAGCCTGATGTTAAATGGAATAGAGAGAGTAGTGACCTCAGGGCAAGATCCCACCCAGCCAAGCTTCCAATTTATGCAAAGGAATTAGAGAAAAGCTTAGGGCTGAGTGTGGTGATGCTCACCCTTAATCCCAGCACTTGGGAGGCAGAGGTGGGCGGATCTCTGACTTCGAGGCCAGCCTGGGCTACAGATCAAGTTCCCGGACAGCCATGTTTAGGAAACTATCAAAAACAGAAGACTGGTAAAAATGGATTTGAATGAGGGGGCCATGATTCAGCCCCAGCCAGCAGCAGACCTTGGTAGATTTGGACAGGTGGTTCTCCCTTTATATACAAGAAAGGGGCTATGGAATCTCCCTCAATACTAAAGGAAGTTAACGAGGCCAGGTGTATGTTGGGGTGCCCCTGCATGGAGGCCCCAAAAGATGCAAAGCTGTGAAGGTGAAGCCTGGATTGCTTTGGAGACCCCAAGATGTTAGGGCTGCCAGGGCCGTGGGGTATCTGCTGAGAAAAGCTGCTAGTAGGGAGTGGAGCCAGCTCAGGGGAAAGAGGGTGCTGCAGTCATCAGTGCTGAACGGAGCTGGAGAGCTGAAGACCACTTTGACATCAGACACGGAGACGCAGAGTTTGGAGTGTGGTTCTCCTCCTTGCTTTCGTCCAGTATTTTCCTTTCCTCCCTTTTGGAATGGTAATGAATATTCTATGCCATTTTATATCGGAAGTATGTGATCTGCTTTTCATTTTGATTCTACAGGGGATCACAGTTAAGAGATTGCCATGAGTCTCAGAAGAGACTTTGAACTTTGGACTTTTAAATAATGTTGAGACTGTTACAGACTTTGGGGATATTTGAAGTTGGACTGAATTCATTTTTGCACTATGATATGGCTCTAAACCTATGGGAGTCAGGGAGTAGAATGTGGTAGTTTGAATGAAAATGGCCCCCATGGGCTCATAGGGAGTGGCACTACCAGGGGGTGTGGCCTTTTTGGAGTAGGTGTGGACTTGTGGGGGGAAGTGTGTCACTGGTGGGTTTGAGGCTTCAGAAGCTCAAGCCAGGCCAGGCCCAGGGCCTCCTCCTGCTGCCTGCTGATCTGGATGTAGAACTCTCAGCCACCTCTCCAGTACCAAATCTGTCAGTGTGCTGCCACGCTTCTTGCCATGATGACACTGGATCAAACCTCTGAACTGTAAGCCAGCCCCAGTTAAATGCTTTTCTGTATAAGAGTTGCTGTGGTCATGGTGGTATCTCTTCACAGCAATAGAAACCCTAATTAAGACGAAGAGTGATCAGCTTTAGTGTGCTATGCCATTTAGATTTTGCTAGTTTTTGTTTCAAGAACTATCTCTGCCTTTTAAAAATTTATTATTTACTTTTGACAAACTAACTAGCAAGTTAAAGTGTTCATTAGATACACAGGGCCTGTAGGAACCCCAGATTCCCACCCACTGTAAAACACTGCTCTGGGGTGTCTGCCCTGTGGGAGGAGGCAGGGTCAAATCTATTGTTCTTTTTTCCCTTCTCATTTCCCCTCTTCTCTTAAGTTCATGTTACAGAATTCTCTTAAGTTAAATGTGAGTCGGGTGTAACTACCTCTGTCCTCATCCGGCCTCTACCTTCAGAGCATCTCTGAGGAACTTACATTCTGCAATGGCTGAAGAATGCAGAGGGAAAGGAGGAAGGGGGATCAAATTAGGCCCAGATGTCAGACTCCCCCAGCCCGAGCTGTCTGTCAGGACCAAACTCAGAGGCGCAGCCTCCAGTGGGGCTTCCCGGGCACCAGCGTAAACAAGCCCACGGCTGCCTGCCCACCGGGCACGGCTGCCCTTGTGTCTGACCACTGTTGGAGTGTCTGCTGAGGCAGCTGGGCCCAACACTGTCTTTTGTCTCCTTCCTTTCTCTGAAGTCATCCTAGGACACAGGTGTGCGTCCCTCACAGCCAGCCACGAGAGAAGATGAATCAGTTTCCCTAAAGGACATGCCCTAGAGCAGTCTGTCAGCTGGAATTCCTCTGGAAGAGTGAGGCATCCCTCCTGACCACAGCTAATGAGAATGTGTGGCTTGCCCACAGAAGAATCCCTGTGATTCTTTAAAGTTAACCACAGATGTGCAGCATCTGGCACCCATGGCAGGGGTTTCCCCAAGGGAGGAGCGCAGCGAACTGGACCAGTCAGTTCATGAGATGCCATTGTGTCCAGGTGTGTCTTCCCTGACTGTCTCTGGATTCAGAGTCTCAGAGGTTCAAGTATAAATTCTTCTTCCTGCTGCTTGGGAATTTTATGATACGCCCCCCCATATTGTCTTATTTTCTATGGCTCTTGAATATAGATAAGTGAACCACCCAAAAGCCTCTCTGTCTGCCCTAGGGCTTTCCTTTGCCATTAGCTAGACCTTTCCTGTTACTCTTCCTCTTTTTAGTGACATCCAATGTGTTAGTACTCTAAACTGTCCATATGACCAACTTTAACTGCTCTGTCCCCTCTTAATCCCTGCCTCCGTGTGTGTGTGTGTGTGTGTGTGTGTGTGTGTGTGTGTGTGTGTGTTGTGTGTATGACTACATTTAACTCAGGTTTCTTGCATGAGCATTGGTGGTGGGGGGGTGACAACGCACTTGAGGAAGGGCAACTTACCAGCGGCTACACCACTGAGGCTGTGACCCCTCTTCCCCAGCAGACTTCTACCTATAGCTCAGATGGGGCATCATGAGCTCCTGCCCCATCCATGATGGAATGTTGATGGCCCAGCCTTTAGGCAGCGTTGGACCCAGGAGCCCAGTGATCCCAGGATGTGGTGTCAGTCTCTTTCTCCATGTTGGCTCCCGTTGCCGGCAGGTGCCGGGTAGGCAAGTCCGGCAGCTGTGAGACTGATTCCCTCTTCATGGTCTGGGGCATGGGCTTGACTGGGACATCTTGGGTCCCATGTATACCCTTCCATGCATTAGTCACAGTGATCAGAGGGTTGGCTCTTCTTATTCTCTAGCCTGGGCCCCCTGTTCACCTTTAAGGCAAGGATAGAGTCATCCCCTGACCCCCCCAAAATAAATCAGAATCTTACTTTGAAAAAAACTTAAATGGATGTGGGACAGGAATTAGGACAGTCTGATTCTCCGGTCATATTGTTTTTCCAACTCTGACATTCCTGTGGAGGCCTTCCGGGGAACCTGGCCCAGGTTCCTCGTCACTTGCCGTGGGATATGGGATTGCATGTCCTTGTTACACCCCCTCCTCTGTGTTTGGAGGCTCCTGCTTGACAAAGAGCAAGCACAGATTGTAGGTAGCATGTGAATGGTAGAAAACACATGGTTCCTTCTTTTGTTTAAAACCTGGTTAAAAATAAGATGAGTACAAGGTGGCTTTGAATTGTGATTTTTTTCAATAGTTACTAGTTAAGACAGAGAAAAAACTGCCCCCAACAAGGAGGACTAGTGTTGATTCTGCATGAGTGTGTGAGTGCCTGTCTACTGCATTTTTCCCAGCAGCTGCCTCCAAGTTCAGATGAAAAGCCAAGATTCACTGTACTTTGGGCTCGCGGGATGCCTGTTGGATTTGTGTAAACCATCCTTTGAGCTGCCGGTAACCTGTACTCTGGGTGCTGTATTTCTCTTGTACTCTGTGTCCAGCACTTTGCTGGACATCTCATAACTATTCAATAAGCTCCGTGGGTTAAATGTGCCACAGGTACCAGCTTTGGAACTGATATGCAGGAGGTCTGGATTGTAATCAACCTTTTGACCTTGACTTAACTAAATTGCTGTACCCAAAGGGCATGAAGCAGGACAACCGCTGCCTATGTCCAATACTAATTCTCAACATGTACTTACCAATTCCTTCATGGTGGCCAAGAGAGAGAACCAAAAACTTCAAGATACATACCAAGGCAGTAATAGGTACAACGAAAGTCCCCCAGAAACACCTTTGCCATCTATAAGGCTGAATGGAAAACACTACTTGTATATACACAGTATGTAAGTTCTGTAGCAACTATATACAAACCCATTTCTTCTCAATGCACCAGGAAGATACGCCATAATGATATGACCATGTCACACTGGGACCAACACTGCTACACCTAAGCCTTAGATATTATTTCCCATGGTTCCTCCCTGTGTTTGAATATGGAAATACTTAAGGCATTGACAATGAATTCTGTTTATTCTTCCAGCATGTGACCTTACGGAATGGAGAGGAGGTCATCATGTGAGCCAAGTTGCCTGGTCAATAAGTGTAGTACTACTAGAGAATCGTGTAGGCCTGTTTGTAATTCAGTGACAAGAGGGCATTGAGAGAGTGCTTTTCCATGATCAAAAACAAGTCAAAGCAGGCTGGAGAGATGGTTCAGTGGCTAACAGCATCGGCTGCCCTTCCAGGGGACCTTGGTTCTGTTCCTAGCACCAACAAGATGGCTCAGAACTGTCTGTAACTCCAATTCCAGGGATCTGATGCCCTCTTGGGCACAACACATAGTGCCCAGACATACATGCAGGCAAAATACTTACACACACACAACAGTTTTTAAGCAATTACAAATATGCTTACAATTTCTGTGTAATGGTTATAGTAGTGCGGTGGATGTTATGGTAAGGATGTCGATTCCACAGTGCAGGGTTAAAGCAAAGCCGCTTCCGTACCCAGCACCGATGGACGACTGGGGACAGCAGCTTTGCATCTTCGGTTTCAGCAGCATTTGGAGCCCCAAGCAGATTGTCAAGAAAAATCTCCTCTACCATTTAAGTGATTATTTTGTTTGCTATCTCTTTGTTCTCAATAAACACACGCAGGATAGAGCCATGTAAATCAAATGTGTGGTGCCCTTCCCTAGTTTTCACATAAATATCGATTATTTAGAAGGCAGCAGGCTGGGTGGAGGGTCTTCTGTGGCATACTGAATGTGGCCTTTGTGCTGAGGGAGTTTGCAGTCTCTCAGGTGCAAATGAAGAAGCCGAAGTTCAGGACTATCAAAGATCAAAGAGCTAGCAAGGAGCGGGGCTGGGATTTGAACCCAGGTCTCCTGACTTTAACCTGTGTTTTTTGAGCTTCCTCTTACTGGCTTCCATTGCCACTCGGGTCACTTCCAGAGCCAAAGTCAGCCCTGGAATTCATTACAGAAGAGACGGGCCACTGGAACTGGCCATCTGCCTTTGCAGTTGGGATTTGGACTGGAGTTAGTGTTGATCTCCCTCCCCCCACACCCGCGCTGAAATTGGGTGGGTCAGAATGGAGTGGAATGGTAATGAAGGCTCCGTGTGCTCCAGGCGGCCTACTCCCTGGCCTGCCCATAATGGATGACCACTCTCTTGAAGCGCCTATTGATTACAGAGAGTTGACTTGGGATGTGAGTGGTTGAGCCAAGCGAGGGCAGTTGGAGCTGTGGCCCTCAAATTACTGCCTTCTGACTAACCACGTCAGGCGCTGTTCCAAGGCCTCTGTCAAGTTCAAAGACTGGGTCTGGCCTTGCATCTTCAAGTTCTATATCTGATGGCCCTTCTCTTCTGTCCCCATGTGTGCCCTATCTGTCCTAAATGTCTAGAGAAGCACGGTACCCCACTTACAGAGTCTGCACCCTATGTGGAGCTCCCAGGCCCCATCTTAGGAGGAGCCCTGAGGACTCTGCCAATAAATCCATGCAGAGGCTGCGGTTTGCCCTGGCACTCAGTGTGCTGACCCAGCCCACCACAGGGTAGTGGTGCCAATCCTAGCGCCCCACCTAAACTGGGAACAGCCATTTTGATGAGCTAAAAAAAAAATGTTTAGCATTGAAAACAGTGGTGCTGTGATTCCTTTCTGCTATCTGAGCCAAGCCAGGTCTCTTTTCTTCAGCCCAACTTCATGAAGGGGTTGCTACAGTGCTTGGAGGCTGGTTAGAATTTGTTCTCTCCATCGCCCCTTTCAAAAGATAGAAATAAAGCCTTTGGCTCAGGAATGTAGGCGTCTCACAGAGACTCGTGTATTTACCCTTTGGAGAAATGTCACTAATGGTGTTTTAATCATGCTTTATGTGCCTAGAGACCGATAATAAGAAGAACTTCTATTTACCAAAGCAACAGCTAGCCCCTAATGACGGGCTAAAGCTGAACTACTGGCAGGATATGTAGTGGCTGAGTGCTGGGTAATTACCAAGCAAATTCATCATTATTTCTGCCTTATAAACCAGAATATGTGTTAAATAATACTTTGGGGCCATTGAAGGTAATCACTGAGCCCTGCTCTGTAAGAACATATCATTATCCTGCAGTTACCCCGCGTTTACTAAGCAAATCTATGCAATTATTATCTAGAGCCCAACTCCTGCCCTCAGAGCCACAAAAGTGCACCCAAGGGCAGGTCTGCAGCATGCATACAGGGTCATGAAAACTTGGGGCCTCCAAATTCCAGCTCTGCCCTCATGCCTGGGCTCCCCAAAGCCGTAATCATGGCTTTGTGAAATCAGTTCCTCGTGTCTTCGCCTTTCCCTACCCCAGAGCATCCCAGGTCCTGCTCTGGCCTCCCTGCCATGGAGCACTAGTCAGAGACACCACAGGGCTTCCATCATGGAGCTTCTAGGGAGTTATAATTGGGCCGTCTTGAGGACCCTGCCAAGCACACCCAGCATCTGTGGACACTCACTTTCTATTAGAGCGCAGTGTATCTGTGACCTTTCTCATTGCTGTGACCTCGAAGGAGCAGCTTAGGGGAGGGAGAGATTATTTTCATTTGAGGGGATACAATCCATCACAGTAGCAAGAGTGTGAGGGAACTGATCACACTGTGTCTGTGGCCAGGGAGGAGAAGGCAGTGAACCCTGATGCTCAGCTTGCTTCGTCCCTTTTACACAGTGCTGGACCCAGCACAGGATAACACCATCGGCATTTTGGATGGGTGGTCCCACTTGAATCAACTTGACCAAGAAACCTCCTCGCAGTCACATGTAGAAGTTTGCCTCCTAGTTATGCATCCTGTCAAGTGGCCGGCGTCAGTGTCAACCACTACACCTAACACATGGCACTCAAATGCCTTGATGAAATCAACCCTCCCCTGTCTTCCCAGAAGACCTACTCTTATCACAGATGTTCTCTCAGAGAGTGCCTCCTCCCAGTCACCTCTCTTCTGCTCATTAACATTTCTGTCAGGCCCTGTGTCAATTAGTGTTGACTACAACCTTCCCTATTGAACCTTCTGAGTTCTGAACCTGGGCTCTATTCTTCCTAATACCAATTACAGGGCCAGAGGCACAGTAGGCGCTCATGACATGTTTGTTGAATGAATAACAGTCATTCAATAAACACTTGTTAAAAAAAAAAAAAGGAGCCCTTCAAAGGCCTACTTGATCATGTGACCACAGCAAGGCGCCAAAACCACAGATTTTATTTTGCTTTCACTAATGTGGATACATGTGGGGGCGTTGGGTTTTGAAAGGATTGCAGAAGACATTCTTTGCTGCTCAGATGGATGAACAAAAGACTAATTAATTAAAAACAGAAGCAAAGGCCCCAGCAGACAGCAGGTACCTATCTGTTCACTCAGTATTGATGAGTTGACATTTGACCATGGGGCTGGACCAGGGCCCTGGCCCTCTCTTCCAGCAGTCCCAGGCCTAAGCTGGCTCTGCAGAGAGAGTTTCAGAGCTGAAAGCTGTATTGTGTGGAGCTTTTGTTCCCAAAGTCTCCCAGCTGGCCCCAGGTCACCATGCCTCACTATGTGCTTGTGTGTTCTCAAACTGGGGCTCTTGGTGTTAGCAAAAGATGAGAATTTTCTCTCCTTGTCAACTGCTCCTCTCCCATGAGCCTTCCCCACACCCTCTGCTCCACGCTTTCAGTCTGAGAACTGCTCCTGGAGAGTGCTAATGAGACTGCATTGCAAGCTGTAAGGTCAGTGACCTGGGCCTCTGTGCCGTCATGGGAACGAGAGCTGCACTGGAGTACCTGCCACTGCAGAGCACTTCTACACATCTTATGTCTCACAGTCTGACCAAGCTGGTATTTTTGTTAATCCCATTTTCTTGTCAGGGAAAGCAAGGCTTGGGCATGGGAATTGGCCTGTCCATTCATACAAGGAGAGGGTGAAGTGCGGGGCACCTCTTCTGTCTTCATACTTGACTCTCATTCTCTTTCTAATATGCTGCATGAGCGTACTCTGAAAATGCAGAACTACCTGCTCTGTGTCTGCCAAGCTGAGGATTCCAGATGTGATCTGGTCACAGCTGCAAGGCTACCATGTTTATTATTCTGGCAGTTGAGAATTTTCTGGTTGATAGAATTTGGTCATCTCCTGGGTTTGACAAGACTAGGTAAGGCTGTACCAGAGTCAATGAAGCAAATTTCAGTGCAAAAGCTCAATGTCTGTGACAGGATTCTCTCCACTTCTGCTCAACCAAAGGACAGGCCACACTCTGTGACTGGAGAAAGGACCCTTAAACTATGGTTCTGAGGTTCTTAAAGGAGCATTTGCCCCACTGAAGAAGCTAGATGATCAATATCTGACAAAAAGATCAGATCCCAATGATGTAGTTTAGAAACACTGTCAAAGTACTTAGAAAACCACAAGCTTGAGAGCCTGAGGTGAGGGGGCAGCCACTGTGCTTGCTGTGAGGAATGAGGACTTAGATTTGTATCATTAGCACCCACATGGATAACTAGAGACTGAGAAGGCAGAGGCAGAGTCTCTATGGGCTTTCTGGCTAGCTGGTCTAGCTGAATCAATGAGACCCAGATGCAATAAGAGACCCTGCCTTAAGGAAATAAAATGGAAGAGACCCACAAATGGGCACGGTGTAGAAAATGAGAAGCTTTGGAGTACTCAGTCCTAAGTACTCAAGGGTCGGGGATCTATGTGGAAGAGGAGGCAGAAAGACACTGAGAGGCAGAAGTGAGGGATGATTATAAGGAAACAGTGTCTTCCAGACATCGCATGACTGATGCACACATGAACTCAGAGAGACTGTGGCAGCATTCACCAGGAAGGCCTGGAGAGGTTCGTGCTAGACAGGGTCCCAGCACTGAGAGGTGGAAGCAGACGTGAGGTCCCATTCCTAACGAAGAAACTATCTACAACTGATTCCTGCTGGCAAAGAAAAAATCAGAGTCTCACTGATACTGATCAACCACACTTCAGAGAGAACCCATGCCCAGGAGTAGTTGGCCAACACCAAACAAACTCAATGATATTTTTGTAGACTTTTTTGCCTCAATTTGCTTTGTTTGGGCAAAAACTATTTGCTTGTTCATTTTAATTTGTATTTGTGTGTGTGCCTCTTGTTTTGTTTTGTTTTGTTTGTTTGTTTGTTTGAGAGAGAGAGAGAGAGAGAGAGAGAGAGAGAGAGAGGAACATAATATTGGGTGGGTAGGGAAGTGAGGAGAATCTGGAAGGAATTAGGGGAGGAGAAAACATGACAAAAATATAATGTCTAAAGATGTTTCCAGTAAATAAAAAATAAGGTGAAGAGTGATTAATAGATCCAGCATCAATCTGTTATCATCCCCATGCAAGCACACATACATGTATGTGCACCCACATACATGTGTCCTGAATGTTTAGGAACAGCATAGGCTTTTCATTTTCATTCATTCTGACTAAAAAACCAGAAAGTGGATTTTTTAGTCAGTGTTTTCTAGATTATAGAGTCTAGAGGAACATATTTTGTAGATTAAATCTATCTATATATAAAGGGGATTTATTAGCATGCTTTACAGGCAGGCTGTGGTCCAGCTAATTCAACAATGGTTGTTTACCAATGGAAAGTCCAAGAATCCAATAGTTGTTCAGTCCACGAAGCTGGGTGTTTCAGCTGGTCTCCAGTATATGCTGGAATCCTGAATAGTAGACTCCTATGCCAGTGAAGGAATGGACTTGCCAGTGAGAGTGAGAACAAGCAGACAAAGAGAGCAAAACCCCTTCTTCCGTGACCTTTATATAGGCTACCAACAGAAAGTGTGGCCCAGATTAAAGGTGGATCTTCCACCTCAGAAAATCTGGATTAAAGTTGTATCTTCCCAGCCAGAAGGTCTGGTTTAAAGTGGGTCTTCCCGTGCCAACTGATTTCAGAAAGAAAAAGTTCCTTACAGGTGTACCCAGCTGCTAGAGTTTTAGTTAATCCTAGATGTAGGCAAGTTGACCATCAAGAATAGCCATCACAACACACAGAAGGTAGAGGTAGGTGCATCTCTGTGAGTTTGAAGCCAGCCTGATCTACAGAACTAGTTCCAGAACAGCCAGAGCTGTTACACAGAGAAAACCTGTTTCAAAAACCAAAACCAAAAAAAAAAAAAAAAAGAATAGTCACTTCAAATCTACCTTTTGTTGCTTTGACACACAATCATATCTCCTTATGCCATGCTTAATTTCCAAATAAAAACATTAGTCAGGTCATAATTATGACGAACACATTATAACTGTCCTACACAATTATAAACACATTTTATATTTAACTAGGTCATAGTAATGCCTAACATAATATAGCTATCCTGTATACAACCATAAACATACAATTTTTTGAACAGGTTGCAATATCATCTGAGGAACATTCTTTTGGTATCTCAAACTTAAATATGATAACCACTAATATTCTCTTAATTGGGAATTGAACCTAGATCCTCTGGAAGAGCAGCTAGTGTTCTTAACCACCGAGGAATCTCTGTAGCCCCGAGGGACATTCTTTTAATATCTTAAACTTAGATACAATAATAGGAAGCAAAATTTTCCTAGTTGGTCACTAGGGGTGACAGTGAGTAGAACTTTCTACCCCTTGATTCCTGGACCCATGGATCCTAGCTAAGGGAGACTCAGTACTGATTCAGCACATATATTGCCTTCTGGAGAACCCTGAACCAGCCTGCAAGCTGCTGCCACCTAATTGGGTCTGTAACCGTGTCTTTAAAAGGACATTCCATCTTTCTATCAGGTCAGCTGCTTCAGGATGGTGGGGAACCTGGAAAGACCCATGGATTCCATGATCATGGGCCACTGTTGTACTTCTCTGGCTGTGAAATGAGTTCCTGGTCAGAAGCAATACTGTGTAGGATATATGTTGGTGGATAAGGTACTCTTTAAGTTCATGGATGGTGGTTTTGGCAGAAGCATTATATTCAGGAAAAGCAGATCCATAACCAGAATAAGCATCTACTCCAGTAAGGACAGAATTGTCCTTTCCGTGGAGAAAATGGTCCAGTGTAGTCAACCTGCCACCAGGTCACTGGCTGGCCACCCCAGGGAATGGTGCCATATCTGGGGCTCAGTGCTCATCTCTGCTGTTGGCAGATCTGGCACTCAGCAGCAGCTGTAGCCAGGTTAGCCTTGGTGAGTGGAAATCCCTGTTATCAAGTCCACATACAACCTCCATCCCTGCCACCATGGCCACTTTGTTCATGGACCATTGGGCAATGACAGGAATGACTGGAAGAAGAGGCTGACATTCCACAGAATGGGTCATTCTATCTACCTGATTACTGGACTCCCCTCTGCTGAAGTCACCTTTGGATGAGCATTTACATGGCACACAAATATCTTCACACCCTTTGCCCATTTGCAGAGCTCTATCCACATGCTACTTCGACAGATGTTTTTCTTACTGATTTTTCCCTTCATGCTCCTTCTAAGTTCCTGACCATCCAGCCAATCCACTGGCTACAACCCTTGAATCAGTGAACAGTCACACATCTGGCCATTTCTCCTTCCTAACAATGTATGACCGTGTGTAGTGCCTGAAGTTCTGCCCAGTGTGAAGATTTCCCTTCACCAGTATCTTTCAGGATTGTCTCAGAAAGGGGTTGTAATGCTGCAGCTGTCCACTTCTGGGTGGTAGACACAATGTGCAGAACCATCAGTGAACCAGGCCCTGTAGGCTCTTCTCTCCCTCGTCAACTGACCACAGAGCACACCCCATGGGGCTACAGGTGCATGATTGGCAGTAGATGGTATCCTACCTATGTCTCTGTACATGTTGTGCCCCCTCTCTTTCCCCTTCTCCTTCTCTCTGTCTTTGAGCCAGGGTCTTGCTATATAGCCCAGGTTGGCCTTGAACTCACTATATAGCCCCAAAGTATCTCAAGCTTATTCCTACATCAGCCTCTTGAGTGCTAGGGTTCCAGCTGTGAACCACCATACCTGACTCACTGAGCTTCTCTTCACAGGACTCCTGTCTTTCTGATTACAGCTGTGAACCACCACACCTGGGTCACTGAGTGTCTCGTCATAGGACTCCTGTCTTTCTGATGTCCCATACAAGGAAACTGAGTCTTAGAAAGCAAAAGAGACTTGTGCAAGGCCATGCAGCTTAAACCTGGCAAACCTAGGATTCAGAATCAGATAGGTTCTGTTCCAAAGTCCTGGGTCTGTCATTCAGTCCTTGGCCACACAGTGGAGTTTTCCTGCATGTGCTTGCCATCCCACAGCCTGTAGCTGCCATTAGGGTTATGCTCTAAAGTTATCACGGAGTATGTGAACTGATGGGCAGTTGTGAGTGGGGCTCTACTGGGGGGAAAGGAATCATCATTTGCCTTAACTGTGGCTTTCTGTCTAGCACAGAGTCCTCTCCATCGGAGGGTGTAATACCAGCTACCCAACTCCTCTCCTCCTTCAAGGCTTTCTCAAAGATAGCCTCCTTCAGGAGCTTCTCTGAGGGCCTATTAACAGGAACACCTATGCTGGTCTTTTCCTGTTACAACCAG